>NC_090265.1:1654858362-1655163362 GCF_040414725.1 Anabrus simplex
TGTTTTATGGTGTGTTTTAATTAATATATGTCATTGTGAATGGCAAGCACGCTGATAGGTTGCTCTTTGAAACATGCGGGAATCCCATAGCTACGACGGCGTTAGCCATGGTTCTCCAGCATCCCAAGCTTTAAGGAGCATCACTCTGATAGTGGGAGCCGACGTGGTGTGAACGTTGTTCGGTATTGCTCTGATACTTGTGCGTGAATGTTGCCACGTGGATAGATATATAACAGTGTATGGTTTTACGACCGAGAAACTGTGCCTTTAGTCGTGAAGTTTACTGAATTAACTGGTGCAGTGCTAAATTGCCGATTTCATTATGGCGCAAAATTTTACTCCAGATAAATAGACTGTAATAATAGCCGCAGACTGGAATGTGAAGAAGAAACGCTCAGCTGTATTGTATTTTCGTGTCGGTCGCGTTTCGCGAAGAACTTTCGAACCGAACCGCGAGACGCTCTAACTAACTGTATGAAGAAAACCCTAATTGTTTAATTTCAAGTGTGTTTGTTTGTCAGTTATGTTGACTTAGTTCATTGTTCACAGCTAACAAGGGTTTGTTCGGCACGTGCAAATCGAGCGGTGAAGAGACATTCACCTAAAGTCTTCTTTGTTGCAGTGTACAGGAACTTTCATCAAGAAGATGGCACCGCCCATAGAATAAAGAAGATTGTTTCCAAGTGTTAAAGCAGTGATAAACATGGAGTAAGACACCACCATTGCAAGGATGTGAGCCGTTGCCAATGTCCAGAGAGTCGTCACAGATAAGACGCATGTTTTAAATTAGATGGCATGTTATATGAATTATGTTTAAATATTAGTGATTAGTGTAGGGATTTTTCTTTAACGTAAATTTTACCTGAAGGCATGTGTTTATTTTACATCTGTAATGCTGTAAATACGGATAAAAGAGGGATGCATGATTTTTATATTATTATTTTATTTTACGATTAGTTAGATGAAATAATGAGGGAGTTGTTAGGATTTATTTGTTGTGTCATTATGCATAATAATTAGCTTAGTATTATTCCGTTATTTTCGTACTTTAGAGATAGGAGGATTAGATTGACAAGATCATCCAATTTCGGAGTTAAACGCTTGCTACTTTGAGAGTAAATTCAATTTAATTTCGGTCTTTTAGAAAGTGACAGTTAGATTGCATGATGCATGTTATTTCAGCAGCTGACATGTGTGAAACTGTATCGCAACGTTGAATGAGAAAGGAGTCTTCAGATGTAGGTTGGAATCTGTTCCGCACAATGAATATTATGGGAATCGAACCTGGATTCATAATGGGAAAGGTTGATGAGATTGTAAGAAATATAAGAGATTTTAATGCATGCTGGTTTATGTTGATGATGCAGGCCGATTGCATGCCTGATGAAGTGATAAGAATGATGTGCAGTGAATTTAGCGCTGCAAGTGTATTCTGAGAGAATATACAGAATCAGAGTTGAGGGGAAATTGATGCCAGGCCAGTGAGTCTGACGTGTGTGATAAATTATTGTAGCATACTAGTAAGAAGCACGATTGTATGTGAGTTTCCGTGCAGTTGAGGAAATATGAGATCGACTTAAAGGTTTACTTATCAGCCGTGTTTACATAGACAGCGTGAATGAGATGTTATTTCGTGATACAATCTTGTCGAACAGTAACCAATCCTCAGTGTAGTATTGAGTTCTAACATTTCTTTTCAGCCCACAGCAGAGCAGGAAATATGAGACGGATGAACGCGCTTTTGGGTGCGCAAATGCAGCAGAAGAATGCAATGTTGCCATTGCTTTCCACATGTTTAATAAAGGATAGTAGTATGTTTTCTCTTACAGGATGGTGTTTTGTGCTATTTCATGTTGTTTTGATATGTTGTCTTGTTGTTTAATGGGGAACAGCCCGAGTGCTGATTGAATGTTGGTAGTCAATCTAGTTCTCACTAGATCTTTTGGTGAACCGCGTTTCACGTCGAGTCAGTGTAGTATGTAAGATTTCCCTTTCTTTATCCGATGTATATATTTGAGACACTTTGCTTATATTGTCTTCATTGTAAATATCGCGTAGGGAAATGCCACTAGTATTTATCATAATTCATATCATGTCTTATTGCGTCTTAGTATTCATTTTATGTTAGTCTTTGTGACGACTCTCCAAAATTAAAATCCATACCAATGTGATACTTAATACCGTGTTACTCCATGCTAATCGAATACGCATTTGTATACGCATACGTATACTTTTATGAACATAAACTTTGGACAGTCATGTGAAGAATATTTTTGAAGTTCACAAGTAGTCAATGTTGTGCTTGAACTTTTAATTTGCATTTAATTATTTGATTAATTAACGTTTAATGTCCATTTCTTTACAATTTTTGAGATGATGTTATTATCATTTTTATTATTTGATTTTCTTATTATGTCAGTAGGATTCGGGGTTATCTTATGAATAAACTCATCCTACCCCATATTTTTGTTTTTCATTCGAGTTATACCTCCATTTTTCCTGTCATTTACTTATAATTAAGTGAGAAATTTCGATTTTTAGACTTGCCCATTGACAACAAACCCACTTCACTGACCAAACCTGAGTTAGTCGGATGTTTATACAGCAATGGAGGTATCGTCCTAGATGGTTACTACCCCTGGGTACGGTACACACCATTCCGGTAAAAGCACTTGTTCCACCGTTGCATCAGCGTATCGAGGCCGGCATGGACGAAGTCATCGGCCAGAACCTGAAGCCGCGTCTTTACGCCATACCTAAATGATCTATGTTCATTGAATCGCTTACTGCCAAGGTGCTTGGAACGGCCCGAAGAGTTGGAAATGACTGAGTGCCATGTTGGGACTGTGGGGAGGATGTTCTAGTACTTCGTAACAATTCACGTGTGCAGCTGGCTGCGAGTTATCTGATATTGTCAAGCAGCAACACGACGCCTGTTCAGAAAAGACCGGGTCGTTTTCGGTGCGTTTCTATCTTGGAGGTGTCACAGTAAGTAGCAAGATTTACCATAGCTCCTCTCGTGAGGAATTCAACCATATGGACCTTCCTACCTAACGCCCTGACCTGGCATTCAGTGACGTCCATGATACCATCATCTGTATTTTTTCTTTAGATTAGACGTACTTGCCTTAACTATGAATCCCTTCTAAATTTATATTTTATTTTCCTTAAGGAAAGAGAGAGAAACATCTCGAAAAAACCGTAACTCCCTTCTCGGTAGCTCCTTCTCTTTTATATGCCGTGATTTTGGTTTCTACAGACAACACATATTGTGGAAATTTCAAGTAAGTAAATAGGAAGATCGCACAAACGCCTGTATAACGCTTTTATTTAGAAAAAGGTTGACTCTGTCCACAGAACGAGGTTAGGTGGTATTATTTAATGTACTCTTTCGTTACTTAAAACCATAATAATTGAACTCACAAGCACACTCGTGCATATTGTACACAAATTAATAAAGAATAACAGAAGTTTTAACTATGTTTAACTTACTCATAATTTTGTTCTCTGAAACTAATGTTGCTTTAAAAATAAAACTTCATTGAACACAGTTTGATGAGGCCTGGATGTGTTGTTTTTACATTGAAATAGAAACTACGGTGCTTCCCTTGTTAGTACATCAGCATATCTTACAAATCCTTCTATTTCTCCTTCGCAACTGGCAGATCATGTGTATACAGATATGGATATGTACAGAGAAACACAGGTCGGGCTCACAGAGCACCTAGTGAAATAGTTCGTATACCATAGATAAACAATCAGTGATATCGGTAGTTATCAGAAAAGGAGAAGAAGTTCGTTAGGTCTAGTCGCTATTGAGAAATTAATTTACTTCTGCCACAACAGGGGAAATAACTAAAATACAAAGATTCGTTTCGTTGAAACCTCCTGTATTTCCTTTTTCCCCGTTTGAGTGTGAGACCTGAACCATAAAATGCTGTGACAGAAAACGCTTCCATGCGTTTGAAAGGTGGTGCTGACATATAATTGAAGCACAAGAAGAACCAATGTCCAAACTTCAGAAGCTGAAGGTTTTAAAACGCCATTCTCGCAATCATGAAATAATACTTCAATTATTTGGAGACACTACGAGACGACCGGGAGAAAATCTGCAGAGGTTGATCGTGGAAGCCAAGGTTGAGGGGTGTAGACCACGGGAAAGGATTGCAAGTACATGGATGAGACAAAACTGAAATCGGCTTGTCTTTCCGACATACCTTAGGAATGCCGAGGAAGACAGCGTTACAGCAGCGATGTGACAAGCAGGGGCAAAACCAGTCGGGTTCATGAAGTTCAGAAATGAGTAAAACGTTAAGAGATGATGATGGATAACAGGAACCAAGACAAAAATTAAACATTTCTCACCGATTGTAACATTTCTTCGTTCCACAAATGGATAATTTTGGAATTGCATTAGTATGTTGTGCGATATTGTGACGTATACGACACTCTCATTACTTTTTCGTCATCCGTTTTCTGCCAATTTGTATATATATATATCACTTTGCAACAACTCCGCAGTACGATCACGGCTGTCATTTGAATGACTGTCCATTCTGTTAATAAGAAACTAGATAATCTTAAATAGCTTAGTACCGGGCGAGTTGGCCGTGCGGTCAGGGACACGCGGCTGTGAGCTTGCATCCGGGAGATAGTGGGTTCGAATCCCACTGTCGTCAGCCCTGAAGATGGTTTTCCGGGTTTCCCATTTTCATACCAGGCAAATGCTGGGGCTGTACCTTAATTAAGGCCACGACCGCTTCCTTCCAACTCCTAGGCCTTTCCTATCCCATCGTCGCCTTAAGACCTATCTGTGTCGGTGCGACGTAAAGCAACTAGAAAAAAATAGCCTAGTTGTAAGGGAATCAAAATAACTCTTGACTAGAGTAATGATGAACAGCTGTTTTAAATTTGTAACGTTGCGTCTTAGCTCGCGGGGGACGTGAACTCACACATACTTTTGTTTCAAGATTTTTGACCCAGAAATACTCGGGCCTCTGAATCACGCCAGGTTTGTCACGGTGATCTTCAAGCTCACTAACGTTCAATCATTGACCGGGGGAGGCGATGATGGAGGCAGTAGACCACATGGATGTTTTAAAAATATATGGAAAGGTAGTGAAATAAATCAGGAACCGGGCAGGAAATTTTCCGTGTAAACAGTTATTAACTTTATTTACATCTACAAACTTTCATCTTACATCTTAAAAAAGCAGACTTAGAAACAAACGTCTTAGGTAACTGCCTAAGCTCTCTTTCGAAAGAAAAATTACAAGTTAATTCCGTTAAGAAACCAGTCTTCGATGTCACTGTTCAGCTGACCGCAATCTTACTGACAGCGCACTCTCCTGTACAGCAGACATCATTGGGATTCACAAACGTAACCTGTATTGTGTAAGTCTACTCTCCCTTTCCAAATGACAGGTCACAAAAGGCTTCTCATCTTAGTGGCAATGGTCTAAGGAGTAGAAATGAAATCTCCTTCCAAGGACATTTTTCTCTTCAGTCCTGCAGAAAATGACATCGGTAGGCCAGTATTATCCATGTTCCACTTCCGAATTTGCTCCCAGAACTATTTCTAAGACAACGTACTGTACCAGGAAAAGTTGTGGGCAAAGGGCATGAGTAGGACCTCAGGGAGTGGAACTGGGTTTTGGAGCCGATACAGAGAAGGATAGTCTCGCAGAGCGAATAATAGATGGTAAATAAATTTTTTTTAAACGATTTATTAATTTTTCACCCTGCGGTATGATTATTGACTCAAATTTTGCATAGAAATTAAATGTCGAAAATAATCTCCTTAAAAAAAAATGGCATAAATATCATTTGTTTCAAAGTCTTTCATATGTGGGAATTTCCACCTAAAGTCTTTTTAAACCTAAGCACACTTTTATAATGAGAAATTATCAAAGTTTTCAGTTCTCAGTTCGTCAATCTCGATATATAGCACACTTGAAAGCCTACAGTCTTTCTACTGAAATTAAATTTATCACTTTTGAGAAATTATGAGAATTGTTCACACGCGACACTGAAGTTTCACTGTTCAAAATAAATGAAAAGGTTTAGTCAGTTTGTTACTCACTTATGACAAGAACTGTTGCTACCAAATGTCGAAAGATGGACGTCTGGAATGTTCCATGTAGAATCAGGATTGGCGATGTTGACGTTCCCAATGAGGTGATGACAGCTGGAACTGGATCACGTTGAGTTGTAGCTTGTTCGGGTGATTTTCGCACACGAAAATTTATTTAGTGTGAGTAGTTTATCACTGACACTGTTGAACACTATTTATGGCGTATGAAGAATCACAGTCCTTTCTGTACGAAATGCTATTTACAGTCGTTATTGAAACGTTCATAATCACACAGTTCACATAAAAAAAAAAAGTAAGTCGATAAGCACAGTCTTTGAACACAGTCTGAAGTTGCTAGGGATTATTTTCTGCTAATCCTGTTACTATAATGTTATATTAACACAGAAAAGTTCTCACTTTTTCACTCAAATTACTACTGTGAGTCTTATGTTGGTGTGACGTGAATGTGAGTTCTGGTAATTCTAAGTATTAGGCTCAGTAAAAGTTCAATGTTACTTGAAGTTACCTAAGTCCACACGTAATGAAATAGTTAATATTTGTACTCCAATAAGTTCACTCGCGTTACAGTCTTAAATGTCTTTAGGATTATATTGTAATCGCAACGCGGTATACTAACTGCAGTGCGACGTCCTTTAATAATTCTATCGGTGATAGAATTTCGCGTTCCGGAGATACGACGGAAAGTACTTCTACCGTGACTGCGCGAACATACTGTACGCGGGCTGGTCTCTTCGCTATCTCACTCACACAGCTGTTTGCTTGTCCTTGTACTAGTTTGCGGGCTGTCTGGCCTTGACATATATAGATACCAGCGCAGGGAGGGGTGGCGGCTCTCTCGGCCTTGTGACCATGATTACGTAATTTCGTTGAGACTTTAAATTATTATAACTCAACAACCGTTTGATGAATTAATTTGAAATTTACAGGGATTAACTTTTATGATGTTTGCTATAATTCAGCGTTTGTCCCGTTGAAATTGGTTAAGGCATTAAAAAGCTGTTAAAAGAAAATTTCTTTCGAGAAATATCTCTAGGGGAGGTGAGCTTCAAGCGACAGGTGACGTCACTTGACTCCGCCTAGCGCACTCGTAGGGTCTGGCACATACTGGAACATTCTTTACATGGATGTTCGTACGTCGGTCGGATCTTTAATGCTGGAAATAACATTTCTTTCAATTAACATGGACCAGGACCTAGGCCTTCCTGGTACATCTTCCCCTTGGTTGGACGAAAAGAAAATACGCAGGATTTTCTTTTCCAGGCTTTACTCTTCCTGTGGTACATATTGTTTTAAATTGGCTGAGTTATAAATACCCTCGAAAGTGCCGTCCAGTTTTGCAATTTCATAAGCCCCGTTTCTTAATACAGTGCGGACACGGTAAGGACCTACGAATAGTGGACAGAACTTAGCGTAAATCCTTCTCTCAGGGTTGGAAGTAGCTGGTCTCCGTATTAAAATAAGGTCTCCAGGATTCAATGGTCTTCTGAACTTCCTATTACGCTGGCGTCGTTCTCTGAGGGCGGCTGCATGTCTTAACCTGGTCAGCGCGTCGTTAATCTTAACTTGCTGCGGCACAATAGCATTTGGTAGAGCTGATAAAATTCTGTCCCAAGGTCGCTCTGGTTTTGACCCATGATGTAGGCTGAGAGGAATGTCATTAGTAGATTCATGCACAATAGAGTTAATAATTTTCTGCATTACTGGTAAGACCTCGATCCACTTCCAGTGATGTTCACTACAATAAATTCGACAGAATTTAGCGAGTTCTCTCATTATTCTTTCAGCAGGGTTAGCTTCCGGATGCCTAATAGAATTCATGATATGTCGAATGTTGAGTTCTTCCAAAGCCTGTTGGAATTCTACGGAAGTGAATTGCGTTCCGTGATCCGTCATTAGGTATTCAGGCTTTCCCATCTCAGGGATGATGTTCTTTTTCAGCCTCCTTAAGATGTTACCGGCGTTAGCTTTCTGGATAGGCAATAACATAGTATATTTGGAAAAGACATCCACAACTACGATGACATGTCTGTTCCCCCTGGTCGCCTTTGGCAAAGGGCCGTACAGATCGATTGCCATTATTTCTCCGGGCTTTTCCGGGATCAGCGGTTTGGGAAATTCCTTAAGGAGATAATTATTCGGCTTGATCCGCTGGCATAAATCACAGGACCGTAAAATTCTCCTAATGTCTCGCCTAAGATATTCCCATGTAAACCTTTCCTTAATAAGGTTGAGAACTTTATCCGTACCAGCATGACCTGAAATTGAGTGACAATGCCATATGATGGCCTTCCTGATTTTAACAGGTGCATAAATCCTGCATTGCATCTTGGCTAAGTCAGTGTATTTCATAAGAATCCCATCTCGTAAACAGAAGTTTGAAGAGAGTCGTTGGAGACGTGGGAATTCATCATCATCGGCGGGAATCGAACCTGATAAAAATCGGATTAATTCCCTACAATTGGCGTCTCTTCGTTGCATCTGGACAAGGTAACGAAGTTTGCGAAGACATTCTTCGTCATCATCAGTCATGATGTTAACCTCGTGAATTTCAATAACTTCAGCAGGGTTGCGGCTGAGGGCATCTGCTAATGTATTCTTCCGGCCAGGCCTATGTATTACTGTGAGGTCAAATTGTTGAATAAAAAGAGCCCATCGGGAAACTCTCTCATTCGTCATGTCAGATGACAGTATGAATGTCAGATCTTTATGGTCTGTGTAAATCGTGATGGGATAGCCGTAAATAATTTTCTTCCAATACTGGAGAGAAAAAACAACAGCCAGAGCTTCGAGTTCAGTTATAGTATAAGACTTTTCGTGAGGTTGTAGTTTTCTACTTAGAAACGAGATGAAAAGTCTATAATCGGGATCTTCAGGTCTCGCTTGATACAGTACTGCGCCTATTCCTACAGAGCTGGCATCACACTCTATGAAGAATGGAAGAGAAAAATCCGGATAAACTAGTTTAACAGAGTTTTTCAACATGTCCTTGGTGGCAAGGAAAGCTCGTTCACATTCTTCGGTCCACTTCCATCTATTATTCTTAAGTAGTAGTTGCTGAAGAGGAGCTACCGTCTTAGTGTAATCTGGACAGTGTTGAGAAAAGAACTGACAAAGTCCTAGGAACTGTCTCACGTTTCTAATGCGCTGAGGTCTAGGAAAGTCAATGATACTCTTAATCTTGGCAGGGTTGGGTTGAATTCCATCACCACTAATTACGTGTCCTAAGAATAATACTGATGTTTGAAAAAGTTGACTTTTCTGGCCATTTATCTTGAAATTCTTCTTCTCCAATTCCTGCAGGACCAGATTGACATCTCTTACATGCTCTTCGAAAGTTCTCGAGGCAATCAAAATGTCGTCAACATAAATCGTAGTTATGTCCTTTACATCATCTGATAAGTGTTTTTCCAAGGCTCTGATCAAAACAGCTCCCGAGTTCTTAATTCCAAAGGGCATTTTGTTGAAAACATAGGTCCTATTTTCAAATAAGAAGCCTGTGAATAGCCTACTTTCAGCATCCAATTTTATGTGATAGTATGAAGAAGTTCCGTCAAGGCAACTAAAGAAATTCATGCCGTGGAATCTTCTGATAATATCCTTAAGTAATGGAGGACGGTCATATTCTAAGGTCAGTCCGTCATTTAGGACCCTTGCGTCGAGGCAAATTCTGATACTGCCGTTAGGCTTACGTACTATGGCCAATGGATTCAAGTACTTAGTTACGCAAGGCGAAATTAGCCCATCATCTGTCATTTTATGAATTAAGTTACGAACTTCTTCTCGATATTTCTCGGGTACGGGATATGGTTTCTTCTGATAAGGAGACAAGTCATTTACATCAAGATGATATTCGTAGTCAGCTATCTCTCCAGGCTTGTCATCGAACACACATGCAAATTTCTGTAGAACGTCATTTTTAGCCTCCTTCAATTTTAATTTAATTTCCGGGTCTTCAACCACACTGGCTATTGACATTATATAATCCGGACCTATAATGGAGTTCTCATTGAATAGGGACTCTGCGTCGTCCTCACTTTGGTCACCCTTTCTACTTTCTGCTACGGCTGGCGCAACCTCGCTTACAGCGGGCTTAATAATGTCACCACCGGCTTCTTCAAAACGGGCTCCCTTCTCTTGAACTTCCAGGTCACTTCGTCCTACCAGCTGTAGTTCTACGGAATTATTCTGTAATCTTACGAGGCTGGCATCATAGTCAATGGTTCCTTTGTATTTGATCATAAAATCTGATCCAAGTATTAAGTTGAAGTTAAGACGTGATACTACCAAAAATATGTGTTCGAACATCTGACTGTTAATTTCAAACTCTAAAAATGCCTGGGATTTGCATTTAACAATCTTATCAGGAACTATCCCCCTTACTTTAATCTGAGCTGCAGGTAATAACAAAACATTGTTCTGATCTTTCAGCGAGTCTACAAGCTTATCAGAAATTAAAGAAGCTTGCGCTCCAGAATCGATGAGCGTAATCACCTGTAGGTTGCCTGTGCGTACTGTTATGACAGGTAATGAACGTGTAATAATTGGCCTTAGTGTTTGTGCGTCTTCGAATAGTAATTCGGAATCGTCAATATGCCAATAATTGATAACAGCAGTACAATAATTTGACGTTTCGACCTCATCGTGTTCGGTAGTCAATCTCCCTATTGCGAGATCGGCGTTTTTTTTATAGCGCCTGTTGGGTCAGGATCAGGTGATCTTTGTTCTCTTGGTCCGAATTGACGTTGATATTCCAGGGATGTCGCTCCAGGTTCATCAGGATTACGGTTTCTCTCCCTGATGTATTCCCGTGTGTCCTTCCATCTACTTTCGAGTTCTCGCCGTCTGGCCTCACGATTTCCTTCAGGAGTGCTTTCGCGCTGTCTCCATGAATTCCTAGGTTGGTAAGGGTGTCTATCCTGATTCCTCTGACGTCTAAAATTCCGGAATCTGGTTGGGTTAGTGGGGCTTAATCTGCCTTCTTCACGTATCCTGGGTTCCTCTCTCTCCGGAGGTTTTATTTCCGCAGAATTCGTATTTATTTCTCGACTCCTGTTAGTTTTCGGACTAGATTGGGTATTAGCCGTATCTAACCTACGCAAAGTAGCGTCAAAATGCTCCAATGTTTTAATGTTGGCAGCGACTAGTATCTCTTGAACATGAGGCGGATATTGAAGTGTCAGGATCTGAATAAGTTCAATATCTGGCAAAGGTGGATCTAAAAACTGGAGTTTCTTTAATTGCATTAGACAGTAATCTGAATATCGGGAAGTATTGACTGAAGTATTGTATTTGCTAGAGTAGAGTTGCATCTTGACAAGGTGCTGTCTTTCTGAATCCCAAAAGCGTTTAAGAAGTGCCTGTTTAAAGTCATCATAGTTTTTAAAATTGCTCTTAAAAGCTATGAACCATGATAAGGCTCGTCCTTCTAGAAGTTTGGATACTACTCTAAGTTTCCTATCGTCCTCTACCCTATTCTCTTCCAGGTAATCGTCGACATTTAACAAAAATTCTCGAGCAGTGTACTCAGCACGTTCTGAAAATTTGACTGGTTTGTCATCTGGTACTTTAATAAGGGTAGTTGTATTGTGTATTTCCCTCGACGAACCAGGAATTGTGACGTCAGTTGTATGTTCTTTAAGTTTAATTTGATTCATTTCTTCGGACAAATTTTTAATTTTAGAATTAATTGAGGTGTCTAAACTTTTTATTTCATTTCTCAAGTCAGTTTTAATGACTTGTACGTCTTTACAGAAAGCAGCTATCTGGGTATGCGTGCTATCTAGCTGTCCTGTAATACGCTTGTCGAGTTCTCCTTGCGTGCTCTTAATTAATCCTATCTCGCTTCGTAATTTACCCACGTCGCTCTTTAATGCATCTCGCAAGGTTTCCTGCACCTGAGCTAACTTTGCTTGAGTTTGTGAGATGTTACCATGGGATTCTTGAAATTCAGTCCGTAAATCTTTAAGTTCAGTAGAAAATGCTTGAACGGAAGGAAGAACATTTCTAAGATCTTTGTCTAAAGACTTGACGACCTCTGTCTTTATTTCTTCCTTAAAAGACTCTAAATTTTCAACAAACTGATCCCGCATGTTTTTCAATGTAGCTTCGACTTGTGCACTAGAATCAGTAAGTTTCTTTTCGAGGCGAGTTCCAGCTTCACGGAATCGTTGCTCGATAAGGGCACTAGATTCAGTGAGTCTTTTATTAATGACTTTATCCGCTTCAGCAAACTTAGTGTCCAAGGTCCTGTCAATTTTAGAAGTTAAGTCTTCAACCTTACTATTTGACTCAGTTAACTGCGCTTGAAGTTGAGTATCTTGTGCCTGTAGATGGGAATTAGACTCTACCATCTGCGCCTGTAGTTGAGAATTAGAGTCAACTATTTGTGATTGTAGTGCGGTTATTTGTGTGTTCATTTGTTGTTGAAGTTGAGTATTTTGAGCCTGCAACTGGTTATTAGACCCTACCATTTGCGTATTAATTCGATCAATCTTGGCATTCTGATCGTTAATGCTAAGCCTGAGAGCTTCGATTGCTGCAAGTAAGTTATCCATGTTTCCGGAATATTCGACAAGTCAAATACAACAAATTCTTCGTGTTCGTAATGATTGCAGTCGGATCCTGTGCGCAAAATACAATGACTTGAATCGAACCCTGAATATTGCGATTATTACCGGCGCATCATCTGTTATTATAGCACGGCTCCAAGTTGAACCCTTGAAGTTGCGACGTCATTTATTATTATAGCACGGCTCCAAAATCGTGCCCCACGTTGGGCGCCATCTATTATTTTACTATCCTCTCTGTACCAGGAAAAGTTGTGGGCAAAGGGCATGAGTAGGACCTCAGGGAGTGGAACTGGGTTTTGGAGCCGATACAGAGAAGGATAGTCTCGCAGAGCGAATAATAGATGGTAAATAATTTTTTTTAAACGATTTATTAATTTTTCACCCTGCGGTATGATTATTGACTCAAATTTTGCATAGAAATTAAATGTCGAAAATAATCTCCTTAAAAAAATGGCATAAATATCATTTGTTTCAAGGTCTTTCATATGTGGGAATTTCCACCTAAAGTCTTTTTAAACCTAAGCACACTTTTATAATGAGAAATTATCAAAGTTTTCAGTTCTCAGTTCGTCAATCTCGATATATAGCACACTTGAAAGCCTACAGTCTTTCTACTGAAATTAAATTTATCACTTTTGAGAAATTATGAGAATTGTTCACACGCGACACTGAAGTTTCACTGTTCAAAATAAATGAAAAGGTTTAGTCAGTTTGTTACTCACTTATGACAAGAACTGTTGCTACCAAATGTCGAAAGATGGACGTCTGGAATGTTCCATGTAGAATCAGGATTGGCGATGTTGACGTTCCCAATGAGGTGATGACAGCTGGAACTGGATCACGTTGAGTTGTAGCTTGTTCGGGTGATTTTCGCACACGAAAATTTATTTAGTGTGAGTAGTTTATCACTGACACTGTTGAACACTATTTATGGCGTATGAAGAATCACAGTCCTTTCTGTACGAAATGCTATTTACAGTCGTTATTGAAACGTTCATAATCACACAGTTCACATAAAAAAAAGAAAGTAAGTCGATAAGCACAGTCTTTGAACACAGTCTGAAGTTGCTAGGGATTATTTTCTGCTAATCCTGTTACTATAATGTTATATTAACACAGAAAAGTTCTCACTTTTTCACTCAAATTACTACTGTGAGTCTTATGTTGGTGTGACGTGAATGTGAGTTCTGGTAATTCTAAGTATTAGGCTCAGTAAAAGTTCAATGTTACTTGAAGTTACCTAAGTCCACACGTAATGAAATAGTTAATATTTGTACTCCAATAAGTTCACTCGCGTTACAGTCTTAAATGTCTTTAGGATTATATTGTAATCGCAACGCGGTATACTAACTGCAGTGCGACGTCCTTTAATAATTCTATCGGTGATAGAATTTCGCGTTCCGGAGATACGACGGAAAGTACTTCTACCGTGACTGCGCGAACATACTGTACGCGGGCCGGTCTCTTCGCTATCTCACTCACACAGCTGTTTGCTTGTCCTTGTACTAGTTTGCGGGCTGTCTGGCCTTGACATATATAGATACCAGCGCAGGGAGGGGTGGCGGCTCTCTCGGCCTTGTGACCATGATTACGTAATTTCGTTGAGACTTTAAATTATTATAACTCAACAACCGTTTGATGAATTAATTTGAAATTTACAGGGATTAACTTTTATGATGTTTGCTATAATTCAGCGTTTGTCCCGTTGAAATTGGTTAAGGCATTAAAAAGCTGTTAAAAGAAAATTTCTTTCGAGAAATATCTCTAGGGGAGGTGAGCTTCAAGCGACAGGTGACGTCACTTGACTCCGCCTAGCGCACTCGTAGGGTCTGGCACATACTGGAACATTCTTTACATGGATGTTCGTACGTCGGTCGGATCTTTAATGCTGGAAATAACATTTCTTTCAATTAACATGGACCAGGACCTAGGCCTTCCTGGTACAATACGTAGAAAATGTCTCCTGCTACTGACTTTGTATTTGTGTAAATTATCTGATTATTTATACCAGCGATGCTCATTATAGTTAAAATGATAATAATTGGTCAACGCTTCGTGTCATGAGAAATACCGAGACGACCAATATTCAGTCATAGGAAACGGGTTCCACTAATATTCCTTCAAAATCAACTGCCTTATTGTTTAGAAAATAAGGGCCCTTTGGTTGGACCCCTGGATATCTCTTATTATAATATACAGAATGCACATATACACTTCCTCAATTTAGAGGAATCCAACCAGCATTTCGTTAACTGTTAGCAAGTTTTCACAAAGAGAATACGCCTAGTGCTTTTGGCAGTTACATATAAACTGTTCGAAATTTATTCAATATATGCCAGTTTGTCAGTTTGCTTTATTGTTTGTATTATTATACAGTCATAAAACCTGAGGCATCGCAACAACATCTTAAATCTTTTCTAGACCCACTACAAATCTAAAGCTCCAACGCCATCACCACCTGAACTCCTTAGCTCTTCCTGATTCAGAGGGTCATGTTTTGCATTCCTGCTAGATACAGGAGCCTAATGAAGCTGCCAATTGTTGTTGTCTTAACATCCCTCAGTCCCTGAAACTTATTTTGAATTTTCAGTATGTACTGGTAAGTTTAATTCATTATAGAATTCAGCATGGAGTCATCAATGAGGACCTTCCCGATATATTCAAGGCCCTTTAGGAACTCTGAACAGTGGTGGCAAAAGGGGCTCTGGTTAAGACGCAGCAGGTCGTTGTGCTACTTAGGTTCCAAAATGGGTAAAGAAAAAGAATAAATAAGTAAATAAATGCAATGTATATTTTAATCTTATACCGGTTGCATAGTATTATTTGAAGTAATTCCACATACTGTATATGATTTGACTATGTCTGTAAGTATAGGAGGTATTATAAGTAGAATTTTGTAGAGAATACAAATTTATTAAGGATGATCTGTTTGTTTAATAGAAAATATTGTTAGCGTAAATTTTATATTATTGTATTCTAGAAAACATTTCTTCTTCTCTAGTTAATTTAAAATTTAGTGCTTGACAATAATGTATTTTAGTGTACCATTTGCCACCGAGGTAGATACCTCATTTGCAAATAAAGAGATTTTGATGTTTTTAAATTTATATTTCCTGTGTAGTCTTTGACCCCAGGAGATTTACCAGTATATTCTGTAGCTCACGTTATCTAGTAGTCATCATTGAACACTTTGCTCACTTCTGGGAATTAATAATTATATTTCTTTTTTACCGAGTTAAAGTAAGCCAGAAATGTTATTTCCTTCATCGGAATCATCATCTGAAACACTTTCAGCACTGCTATCACTATTATTCCGCTCTGCCTCTTCCAAAAGTTTATCAGCTACGCTATCAGCTTCTGTGTCTGTTTTCTCTTCACTATGAATGTCACAATATTCGTCGTCTTCCTCCCGAAACATCCTGACTACCTCCTCCACGTCATTAATGTTATCCAGCCAATACGTTATATCTGAATCCGTGGTAAACCAGAAAAGCTTAATATTAGACACAACGGTCTTTCATATCAGAACCTGCCTTCAAATATAATTTTCGTATAATAAAAAAAATTTTGAACACACATAATTTTCTACCGTCCGCCTCTGTAGTGTAGTGGTTAGTCTGATTACCTGCCACCCCTGGTGGAGCTGGTCCCATTTCCGGCTCTGCCACGAAATATGAAAAGTAATACGAGGGCTGGAACGGGGTCTTCTCAGCCTCGCGAGGTCGACTGAGTAGAGGGTGATTCCATTCCCTCCTCATCCATTCTCGAAGTGGTTTTCCGTGGTTTCCCACTTCTGCTTCAGGGTAAATGCCGGTATGGTACCTAACTTGAGACCACGGCCGTTTCTTTCCCCCTTCCTTGCCTATCGTTACCAATCATCCCATTTCTCTAAAGGCACCTGTTCAGCATAGTAGATGAGGACGTCTGGTGAGGTACTGGTCCTCCTTGCCATTTGTATACCTTGACCAAACGTCTCATGTTCCAAGACACTGCCCTTGAGGCGGAAGAGGTGGGATCTCTCACTTCAGTCCGTGGGGAAACCAACCCTGGAGTGTAAAGAGATTAAGAAACATTTCTCTCCAAGATAAGAAGATTACACGTTAAACGAAAAGAAAATAATGGAACCAGAAAATCTTACGTTTTTGTCGCGACGATCTTCGAGATCACGAAGGCTCGTGGTGGTTACAATGATCATGGTTGAGCTTGTGATTCATACGGACTGGTACCAGTTGTTGGGATAGGAAGGTATCGGGAAGAGAAGTGCAGGTCAGCCAACCCTCCTCAAGGAACAACTAGAAAAGTGTCTTCCCGATCTGTCATATCATAAAAAAATTCATTCAGGTTAAGTTTCATTTCACTTTAGAATTTCGAATACCGAATCCATATGTTGCAATATCCTCAATCTGGGTGAAAATACGGATCAAGAAACCATCACAGATCGTCGTTCTGAAAATAACTTCCTTTAAAAAAAATGTATGTTCAAATCGTATTTCTTGAAATTAATCCTGTTAATCATAATGGAATGGAGAGGGAACATGTTTCATATAATTTTACACATATAAAGTGTATTCATTTTTTATACATTTGCAATGTTTATCGTGTGAGTTAATAGCTAACTCAGCTTGTATTTTAAGTTTTAATAGATTTTAGACTATTAACGTACATGTGGTTAATTGTAAGATGGCGTCGGGAAACATAACTTCATCACGGACCGTAAAAGCAAGATATACTTTGCTCTAATCCAACCTAAGCATAATTCAGCAAATTGTTGACTGTCAAATATTAATGATATTCGTGAAGAGGGGGACTTAATGATGCTATTCATATTTTGTATTCCTCTTTGTTATGGAATATGTTAGGAGTCACCAACACTTAATTGGAGACTGGGACGTCTCCATCCACACAAATACCTAAGAATATCCAAAGCATTCACCGAATACATAATATGTTCACCATATAGACTGTTTTCCTTAGCAAACATCTCTCCTTTTCCCTCCTTCACACAATGTTCCGTTTCTTTGAATTTGTTTTGCTATTCCTGTATATTCTAGAGGAGGCATTCCGTGACGAGGTTAGTAGGTCATATAAGCCCATTTTAAAACTTCTCATGCAGCTCACTTCCGCTGCTCAAACGTCTGGTACGGGATCTGAAAAGCTTATATGTGGTTGAAGGAACGCCATTACTGAAAACCGTCAAATCAAAAAAGACCTGCACCTGACGAGCCGAAGTCCTCAGACATATCCCGGCACTAAAATCCATACGCCATATAATTTGATTACTGTAAACAATGGTTTGATTATATAATGTGATGGTTAGAATGAAATGAATAATGTTTATATACTCGTGTATTAGAAGAACACTTTATTAGTATTCCTTAATATTCTAATTTACCACTATAAAACACAGTTTCCTGTAATATGATTTTGAATTTGAGTCATTGAAAAATGTAGCAGTGAGAAAAAGACAGAGCTGGGCCGGGGGCTAATGCGCAAGATGGCCGCTATACACGGGCTCTTATAGGACTAACTCTTGGGAGCTGGCCCAGGGGCTAATCCGCAAGATGGCCGCTATACATTGGCTCTTATGGAACTAACTCCAGGGGAGACATAGGACTTAAGGAAACGGTCTAAGGGCAACTGAGCAAGATGGCGGCTATACACGGGCTCTTATGGAGAAAGCTGGCCCAAAGGCTACTGCGCAATTTGGCGGCTATACATAGGCTCTTATGCAGAGAGCTGACTTAGGGGGGACATAAGACTTAAGGAGATGGCCTAGGGGTGATTGCGCAAGATGGCGGCCGTGTAAACTTCCTAGTGCTATACATTGGTTATATGAGACTAACTTTAAGGAGATGACCAGGAGCTAATGACGATATGATAATTATGGAAAAAAATTCCATACAAGTTATAAGGCTCCTAGAGGTTTAGAAGTGGTCGTCCTCTCTATTTTTAATTCATAATAGACAATTTTTACTTATCACTCTATTTACGTTCACATTACAGTAATTACTAGAAACCAAATTACCCTAGTGTTGTGGAGAACGATATGATATAACAAATAAACTGATGTTCTTAGGGTGGAAAAGCAGTGGAAGAACATAAAATGTGCTGTGTGGAAATTTCACCCAGTAGTCAGCAAAAACATGTATGGAAACTGTTTTTCATTTTGTGGGTGGAAGTGTGGAGGGAAAGTGGGGGATGGCTCCTTCACCGAAAATGGTACACACACGTCATTTTCTGAGAGCGTCATATTCTACTAGTAGTAATCACTTATCAACCTACTGATTTTATCCCAGAATATCTATGTATCCTAGCAGGTTTGCTAGGAGATTAATTCTTGCTATACTGTTTCAGGAGGCAGTCTATGATCTGGTGATCCAAACAACAACATGGTCCTAAATATCTAAAATGAGAAGTGAGAAATAAATTGCCCGATCCTACTCATGAAAATTTGATTTCCACCCTTGATGTTCCTTCCAGGGCTTTTGAAATATGGAGGAAACTCTTCCAGCAGTGCAGCCTAGAGTTGTTCGGTTGGTTACTGCACTGCGGATGGGCTTCCAAGTCATTAGCCTAAAGGGCATATCCTGCTTAGTTTTAAGAACCAATTTGTAGGTTCATGTGCAAGAAACCATATGTTACAAGATTACCAATGTTGCCCAACTTTCAAAAATCAGCTGTGTTAAAACAGTGGTATAATTTCAACAATTTAAGGGGTGTGAAAATAAGGTTGGCCAGACTTTCACATCATATTGGTCATACGTAGAAGAAGAAAATATTTTATATGAACAATGGTCTGAAAACGCTCTATTCCCATGTTACAACTCATTTTCCATAACTATACACAGTACATTAATCATGGGAAACACACAGGAGAAATATTAAAGGAAATACCAAACCAAAACAAACCCTTGGCCTACCAAGCGACCGCTGCTCAACCCGAAGACCTGCAGATTACGAGGTGTCATGTGGTCAGCACGACGAATCCTCTCGGCCGTTATTCTTGGCTTTCTAGACCAGGGCCGCTACCTCAGCGTCAGATAGCTCCTCAATTCTAATCACGTAGGCTGAGTGGACCTCGAACCAGCCCACAGGTCCAGGTAAAAATCCCTGACCTGGCCGGGAATCGAACCCGGAGCCTCCGGGTAAGAGGTAGGAACGCTACCCCTACACCACGGGGGCCGGCATTAAAGGAAATACACCCTTTAAAATTAATTTTCAGTAACTTTTGTCATATGAAACATTTCTATAGGAGGAAATTTTCATACATCCCATCTCCCCTCACAAGCT
The DNA here is from genome assembly GCF_040414725.1 of Anabrus simplex. Classification (NCBI taxonomy): domain Eukaryota; kingdom Metazoa; phylum Arthropoda; class Insecta; order Orthoptera; family Tettigoniidae; genus Anabrus; species Anabrus simplex. Next base: position 1,654,878,316 of record NC_090265.1, read on the forward strand.
TAGCTACTTTCACCCATTTCAGTTTTAACACATATTTTTTTCCACTAAGCGCCTGCTTTGCGGCGACTATCAACAAATATATAGGGTAGACGCCTAGGTTCGAGGCGTTGACGTACGTTCGAGTTCTTCCGTTCCAGTAGCAGATCTGCATCTTTTATTAATACACCACAGCGTAACACAATATCGTTGTCTACCAAGAAGTGTTGGGGCTGGGTGAATATCCAATAGTAAAAACATAAAAACTGTACTTTGATACTTTTGAACCCGTCAATGGCGGTATCTGTAGCTAGTAAATAAATAAATAAATAAATAAATAAATAAATAAATAAATAAATAAATAAATAAATAAATAAATAAATAAATAAATAAATAAATAAAGTATCAATAGTAAATTTGTTAATTCGTTATACAAATCTACACGCCTCAGTACCAAAAATTTTCACAAAGGCTCATGATGCATTCGAATCGCTAGTAGCGTTAGATGGATCGTCAAATATTCAATAAAATAAAATTGGTCATAATATGTGGTATACGAGTAGAAAGTTTTGAGTATTGACGCCATTTTCATACCAAAATTAGACTGAACACACGAAACGCATGGAACTTAGAGTACCAAAAATAAGGTCAAACCTTATACAGAAGTAGAGGACTAAACTCTTTGTTGGTACTTCCCTGCTTTATGCTCTATGATACAATCTAGCGATTTTCTCTCTGAAAAATTAACCTCAGTCTAATAAATGAGTCGGGTAGGTCGTAGAGGTACTTATATAGTCAACGAATTCATAAAATCGGTCATAATATGTGATATACGGGTAGAAGGTTTTATGAGTTGACGGCAGTTTTGATACCAAAACTCTTAACGGCTAGACTTGACAGACGAATAGCATGGAACTTAAAATAGCAAGTAATATCTATGACACCATCAAGCGATTTACTCTGGAAAATTAACCTCAGTTCCATAAATCAGTGTCATATGATTGGTTTCTGGCGGCGGATACTGATCTATGATACAACATGGAACTGAAAATAGTAAATAATATCCATGCTACAATCTAGCGTTTTATTCTCTGGACAAATAATCACAGTTCTATAAATTAGTATCAAATGATTGTGTACAGGTGGCGGATTCTCCTCTGTGATTCAACATAGCAATTTATTGTCTGGAATTAGTGATTGCTTCCAGTTGAATTTTCTTGATTCTCTTACTTCAACCCAAACACGTCTCGTATTATTCATAGATTGGATTACTTTACTTGATTCAGTATTATGTACGGTAAGCATTACGCTTATTTAACTCAATTCTATACATATCAAATGAATGCTTTTTAGGTGGTGGATGTTGCTGTCTGATACAACATAGTCAATTTATCGCCTGGAATGAGTATTATTCGATTCTTTATTCTAACACGAGGCAACCGAGTGAGCTGGCCGTGGGGCTAGGGATGCGCGACTGTGAGCTCGCATTCAGAAGTTAGTAGGTTCGATTCCTACTTTCGGCAGCCCTGAAGACGTTTTCCCGTGGTTTCCCATTTTTACACCAGGCAAATGCTAGGGCTGTGCCTTAATTGTTTTGTGCTATTTGCTTTACGTCGCACCGACACAGACAGGTCTTACGGCGACGATGGGACAGGAAAGGGCTAGGAGTGGGAAGGAAGCGGCCGTGGCCTTAATTAAGGTACAGCCCCAACATTTGCCTGGTGTGAAAATGGGAAACCACGGAAAACCATCTTCAGGGCTGCCGACAGTGGGGTTCGAACCTACTATCTCCCGAATACTGGATACTGGCCGCACATAAGCGACTGCAGCTATCGAGCTCGGTGTGTGTCTTAATTAACGCCACGGCCGCTTACTTCCCACTCCTAGCCGTTTCCTATCCTACCGTCCCCATAAGAACTATCTGTGTCTGTGCGACGTAAAGCCAAGTGTACAAAAGTAAAACATGCCTTTCTTTGTTATGTATTTTATTGACTCTGTTTATTCGAACCTATATAGGCTTCGTGTTATTCATAGAATGGATTATTGTACTTGCTTCAAAAGTATGTACCACAGTTAGCATCAATCTTCGTTTCGTAATTCCAAATAAATACCCCTCTTAATTACGTATATATATTTATTAAGTGAGAAAGTTTTTGTTGGTTCAGGGCGTATTTTATTAACACCTTCGTATATCATCTTTGACACTCAGGCGTCATGATCAAGCTTCATAGAAAATGCAGAGCAATCGGGCTAAACTGCTTGTTGGAGCAGGGCGTATGGAATTTATTCGTAACTACTCGGAATGAAGAAAAGTATGTTTTGCGTATCATATTATTTTAAATTTTCTACTTTTTAAATGAATAAGTCAACCCGTTGAATCAAGATTAAAATCAAAATTGAATTCTTACCACATGTAGGTAACTTTGGAAGCAATTCTACAATTATTTCATCTCGTCAATTTATTTATCTGCTATGAATCTTCTCTAGGGTGTGCCAAGGTTCAATTTGCGCGTACATAGCAGAGCAGCATCTTGATACCATGAAGAATACCTTGATGCACGGAGAAGGTGAATAGCACAATTTTTTGCTGGCTTGGAGTATTTGTAGAACATTAGAATGCGCTGGTCACTCAGTCACGTTGATCGATCACTTCAAATTTCAGTTTGTCGACAAGTGATGACGCGATAAATAGGACTGGCTTACGTCATCCAGAAGACATCGTGTGAATTTTTCAATCCTGTTGGCCCCAAGATCTTCGTTCAAGTTGTATGTGAAGTCTGGTGATGTGCCGTGAATCATGCTGACTGAAGTAGCTGGTGTCTGGCTAGTCGAATGTTTGTGAGTTACTGTAGTTTTCCGGATAGATTCACGATGGTTTTTCTTGCAATTATAACAATTTCATCTTGCATTTGTTTACCTTGTGGCTTCGACTAAGACAGAGAAAAACGTCTATTGGGTGATTTAAAGTTTGGGCTTACTTACTTTCGCGATGTTTGGAGCCAAGTGTATGATTGTCACAGAAAATAAAAAAGGGATCGGCAACACAATTAGATTTCTATGACTTCTGTCCTGGTTTCGAATTTAACTGAAGTGTGACCGCTGTACGAATGCACTTACATCTTTGAAAAGAATCGACAATGATCTTTTGTGTGGTGATAACTCTTTCTATTTCGTCACGGAAGAAGTGAAATATTCTATAACTCTCCAAGTTCTTTGAAAATGTTTAAGGAAAGGTTAGATAATCAATTGATAGGGAATCTGCCACCTAGGCACTGATGATTGATTGATTGAAAATCATCATCATCATCATCATCTGTTTACCCTCCAGGTTCGGTTTTTCCCTCGGACTTAGCGAGGGATCCCACCTCTATCGCCTCAAGGGCAGTGTCCTGGAGCTTCAGACTCTTGGTCGGGGGATACAACTGGGGAGTATGACCAGTACCTCGCCCAGGCGGCCTCACCTGCTATGCTGAACAGGGGCCTTGTGGAGGGATGGGAAGATTGGAAGAGATAGGCAAGGAAGAGGGAAGGAAGCGGCCGTGGCCTTACGTTAGGTACCATCCCGGCATTCGCCTGGAGGAGAAGTGGGAAACCACGGAAAACCACTTCCAGGATGACTGAGGCGGGAATCGAACCCACCTCTACTCAGTTGACCTCCCGAGGCTGAGTGGACCCCGTTCCAGCCCTCGTACCACTTTTCAAATTTCGTGGCAGAGCCGGGAATCGAACCCGGGCCTCCGGGGGTGGCAGCTAATCACGCTAACCACTACACCACAGAGGCGGACTTGATTGAAAATACTAGGTCAATAATTGACAGCAGACTGAACCTCGTACATTTCTTTGGACTGGCCAGCCCGAGAAGCTTCGCCCACAGCTTTCTTGACTTTCTCCATATCCTTCCATGACAATGGGCCTAAGTTATCTCGGCACAACCAATGACATATATTAGCCACTATACCTGCCACCACCAACAATTCTGCCAGGCCTATTCTTTTATTGTATCCTACTTCGTACTCCGTCTTGATCAACTTGACCTTGCTGTGCCATCACTTTATCACACTCCTTGTCCGACTCGTTGGCTGAACGGTTAGCGTACTGGCCTTAGGTTCAGAGGGTCCCGGGTTCGATTCCCGGGCGGGTCGGGGATTTTAACCTTAATTGGTTGATTCCAATGGCACGGGGGCTGGCTGTATGTGTTGTCATCATCATTTTCATCCTCATCACGACGCGCAGGTCGTCTACGGGCGTCAAATAGAAAGACCTGAACCTGGCGAGCCGAACTCGTCCTGGGATATCCCGGCACTAAAAAGCCATACGACATTTCATCAAACTCCTATACCGCTGCACTGTAACACACACACTGCTTTCCCTGAACTTCCGGATCGTTACCATACACGTCTGCTCACTAGGTGAGCTCAACAGGGGCTGTTGTAATAGACAGAAAATATACTACATGAGAGACCGCCCTAAATGCAGACCAATGATTGATTGATTGATTGAGGAATTTAATTTATTTAATGATATCAGCCTCGGAGGTTTCCTCTCTTTTGACGTGGATAAACCAGCGTCGGCGTATATGATTCTGGAATACACGTAGAATCTTCGGTGTTAGAATTCAGCCTTATGCGTTCATTATTCCAACCAGTGCGCAAAGTGTTTGAATGGGGTGATTGATTTTCAGGAAGGCGGTGCTGAGTCATTAGAAGGAAATGAAATGAAATTTACGTCGTATAAGAAGTCTAGATCATTTTCCTATTCCACTCAACCCTAAGATTGGTTGATAACATGCATGCACTCCAAGCGTTTCCTTTCTTTGGCTAACAGCTTGAAGTGCCAATAGATGTGCTTGTCTTTAATCCTGTCTATAAATTGCATTCTTCCTATGCTCGTCCTACCTTCCAGTTTCCCTTCAAACACGGTAGTGCACCAGTTAAAATGACGAAGCAAGTGGCGAACGAAGCTACCTCATCTGCCGTTTGAGGCTTCAACCAAGGTGCGTGTCCCAGTTTCCCTTCCGAGAACGATCTCATTTGTGATTCTGTCAGTCCAATGTATTCTTAAACGTAGACGTCAGCACCACATCTGAAAGGCCTTGAATTTAGGCTTTTCCGCTTTTCGCAACGTCCTTTCTTCTGGGCTATAGCATTCAAAAGAAGTTTAGATGGGCTTGCAGTATTCTGTTCCTATCACAGTAAAAACCGCGAAGGAATATATGTTTATGAATACCAGGCAGTTACATAGTAGTAGTATAATTGGATGGTTCTGCAGCCTCCTCCCGCGGGAAATTTGAATTTTGGCGGGAAATTTGAATTTTGTTGGGAAATTTGAATTCTGGCGGGAAATTTGAATTCTGGCGGGAAATTTGAATTTTGGCGGGGGATTTGAATTTGTAAACAAAGCCACGTGCTTTTTGACAGCTGTCATCGACAACAACGCATCGCTAACCTCACTGCTGCCATCTTGACGGGCCTAAACCTCAGTAGTGCCAACTTAACCTAACTAGCGTGAGGTAAACAAAGCCACGTGTTTTTTTTGACAGCCACGTGCTTTTTGACAGACAAGAACGCATCGCTAACCTCAGTACTGCCATCTTGACGGGCCTAAACCTTAGTGGTACCAACTTAACCTAACTAGCGTGTGGTAAACAAAGCCACGTGCTTTTTGACAGCCACGTGCTTTTTTGACAGCTGTCAACCGCCATCTTTAATCACCGTGCTGCCCTCTTTAGGTACTTACCTTTAAATGTGGTGGCGGTAAATTCCACGTGCTTTACAAACCCATGTGCTTTTCTGACAGCTGTCATCCGCCATCTTTAATCCAGAGTGAACAGTGCTGCCCTCTATGTGGTGGCGGCAAATTCCACGTGCTCTTGTTTGGAAACAAATCAACATGCTTTTTTGACAGCTGTCATCCGCCATCTTTAATCACCGTGCTGCCCTTTTTAGCTACTTACCTTTGAAATGTGGTGGCGGTAAATTCCACGTGCTTTACAAACCCATGTGATTTTCTGACAGCTGTCATCCGCCATCTTTAATCCAGAGAGAACAGTGCTGCCCTCTATGCGCTGGCGGCAAATTCCACGTGCTCTTGTTTGGAAACAAATCAACATGCTTTTTTGACAGCTGTCAACCGCCATCTTTAATCACCGTGCTGCCTTCTTTAGCTACTTACCTTTGAAATGTGGTGGCGGTAAATTCCACGTGCTTTACAAACCCATGTGATTTTCTGACAGCTGTCATCCGCCATCTTTAATCCAGAGAGAACAGTGCTGCCCTCTATGTGGTGGCGGCAAATTCCACATGCACTTGTTTGGAAACAAATCAACATGCTTTTTTGACAGCTGTCATCCGCCATCTTTAATCACCGTGCTGCCCTCTTTAGCTACTTACCTTTGAAATGTGGTGGTGGTAAATTCCACGTGCTTTACAAACCCATGTGATTTTCTGACAGCTGTCATCCGCCATCTTTAATCCTGAGAGAACAGTGCTGCCCTCTATGTGGTGGCGGCAAATTCCACGTGCTCTTGTTTGGAAACAAATCAACATGCTTTTTTGACAGCTGTCATCCGCCATATTTAATCACCGTGCTGCCCTCTTTAGCTACTTACCTTTGAAATGTGGTGGTGGTAAATTGTACGCGCTCTTGTTTGGAAACAAACCAGCAATTTCGTTAGCTGTCATCCGCCATCTTTAATGAACAGAGTACCGTGCTGCCCTCATGTGGGGCAATTTCGTCAACCGCTCGCATAACCGCAGTGACGCATGTTTAGACTTGAACACACACATACTACTGTTCAAAACTTATTACAACTTGAACTGCATACTAGTGTTCGATGTTGTTGAACACTGCATTGTATAACTAGAATCGAGCCCTGTTTAGAAAGAAAAACAAAATATCTTCTCAACATACTTACTAACTGCTCTTCTTCCTCTATCAAGCTACATCTCTATCGAACGTGCATTGCAAAAGCAAGAGTATTGCAAGTTTAGACTTGAACACATACTACCGTTTATAGTTCGATGTTGTTGAACACTGCATTGCAATCAAACACTGTTTAGAAAAAGAATTCTCTTCTCAACATGAGCTAGACAATAACATACTTACGAATCTGCTCAACACCTTCTTTCTTGCTTTTCTTCTTTGAGTAATAAACAAAAACTCTATCTTGCGAATAAGGAGCGGGAGGAAGGTAATACCTAACCTAAAATAAAAGAATATGCCAATTCTACATTATTTATTTACATCTTGTATGTACAAGTTTTATCTCGAATCGTTTTACCCTAGTGATGTTTGCGTACTTCTCGATGCAATTCTTGTATGTACAAGTTTAAACTTGCCGTACTACGCTCTCAGCGTACCTCTCCCTACAATATGTACAGTGAATTGTGATGTAAGACAGCGTAACGTAAGTACACACCTCTAGCATAATGTTTACACACACATCTGCTTTATGTAAAGTAGTACCGATCAATACTACTATGCCCCCAGGCTAGAGTGTTGGTAGAATTTGGAATGACAAACCGTTTGCAATCATCGCTATTAAGGGCTACCTTACTAATTAAATGAGTGTACAACTGGTGCTTCTTGCTTCTAATGACAGACATTTGCTTATGCAAAACAGGTGGATTACTTTTAATGCAATTGTTATAGTTTTCAAAACTTAGCTGATTCTGAACGACATTATTTTTAACCCCCTTCAATCTCTTTATTTGTAATTCATTTAAGAGTTTTATGCAATATGACTTGGATTTAGTACCTACAAATGAATCGATAATATTCCCAGCACATTCATCTTTCATTTTACCTAGAACCTTTTTGTTCACTAGCGGTAGATGATATTGATTATTTGCAGGATAGTTACTTGTATCAAACCTACCCAAGTCTGGCTTTATATCATTGTAACAGTCATCAGTTTTGATTTGATAAATAAACGAATCGGTATCTGTGTAGAGCAATTGCGCATTATGCGCGTACTTCTTCATCATATAATCGTAATGGAATTCATACATGAGTGTTTTAGCCAATTCAAGTACTGCAAAGCCGACGTAGGTAGGTTTGTCATACTTAACCTTAACACGATTCATCTGTATAATAACTAAATTCTCATGTATGATGGTGCAGCTATGGAAATTTGCCTTACTTATTAAATAGTTAGCACCATACCTTTTCTTAATATTATCCCAGTTTGTAATCAATTTTACATCAACGCGTTTGTCAACATTTTCCATAGTCTTACCAAACACACTGTTATTCATGAGCTTGTAGAAATCTTTTTCAAACTCGTTAACCGCATTCGTTCTTAAATTATTGTTCAGATCGATATATGGCTTTAGCCACGGTGACTGATTAAATTCTAGTACGCGATGAATTTTGGATAACTTCAAACCATGCTGCAAACACTGTTTTAAATTTCGGTAATGAATGATATACTTAGATTTATCGCATAAATTAGCAATGAGCATTTTCGTCGTTGATGCGATGTACGGAGGCTTCATATTTTCAGGGCAGAACGGTAGGTCATTATGAGAAGTGTGTAACTCTTTAGGATACTGTAAGTCAACTTCGAGGAAATAGCCTTTATCAGCTTCATCGCCTAGGGCGTGTAGCTGTAAAGCATCAATTTCGCACTGCGTTAGCCAGCGGAAACCACTCACCGGTAGATGCTGACTCATCGCCCACCCATACTGATTATTAGCATCGAGGTAAACGATATACTGAGATTCCTGACTAGAATCGAAACTCGGCATGTACTTATTATTTGCCTTGGAATACCGGCCGCTGCACTGACTTAGACCGCCTCGAATAGATGATTTTATAAAGTGCACCATATCAATATCAGTTAGCAGTTCCAAATTCACCTGCGTGTGTATTAACATCGCGTCCCAACTTAACCCAGGTGCAGTAAAATACTGACATAGGTCAAGGCTGTAGGTTTTCTTGCAAACACAGCGAAAATTTTCAAAAACATCAGCTAACAAAAGTACATCTGTCTTTAAATATAAATCGGAGTATTCACCCAGCGTTTGAATGTGGAACTGCTCCCAGATATGTTGCGCATGTAAATAGTCATCATCACTAATATCTGCTGAATTCAGCGAGCTGTAAAAGGATTGTTTCGATGGTAAGGCACGTTCTTCGAGGCGTTCTAAGCAGTCGAGATATTCATAACAAAAAACACCCTTACGCCGAAGTAAATTAAACTGCGCTTCTTCGGGAAAAACGCGTCGAATTTCCGTAAATTTTTCTGCCTGAAAATGACTAGAAAGTTTATCGAGGCTACTCGCCATAAAGCGAAACGAGTCAAGGAATCTCAGTTTTATAGAATGCTCAGCATCTACTTTTACAGACTTTGCAAACGCAATGTACCGCTCTTTATTCTGAGAGATTACATCTACTTTTTCATCTGAAGCTCCAAATTGTGAAATGATGAAATGAGAGTCGTAACCAGATAAGTTATGAAAAATTACAGGGATAAATTTAGGAACTCTATACTTAAGATTACAGCTGTAATGAGCGGCACATCTGTAGAAACCAGTTAAATGATCATGATCAAAAACTTTAGGGTCATTTTCGGAAAATTCCCTATCACAAATGCTACACTTTGTAGCACGTTCATGATCATTTAACTGAATTTCGGTGAGTGGCTTCATAGGAATATTACTATTTAGAATACGACCAAGACGAACTGCATCACTTTCAAGTCTTTCTAAAAATACTTTAGCAGCATCATGTCCTCGATACAGCTCTAACTTGTTAAGCTTACTATCGTAACTACACTTGATGTAATACGCGAAGCTATACGGGACATGCATGTGCGTAGTAATAGTGAAAGAGTTGTCAGGATTAGGTAAGCATGTGTAGCATGGCGTGAGGATGGCTTCAAAGTCTGCATAAATCACGAACGGTACCCACATCTGCTTGTGAAAATTTGTAAATTTTAAAACATTATTGCCTGTAGTAGGTATCTCTGTACGTACATGATTGCAGTCATTCTTAGAATGCTTTGTTAACTGATCTTCAGTTCTAAAATACTGCAAGCATCCATCACATAGCCACTTTTTACACCTATCTTTTGACAACTGACTACCAACAAGTCTACTCAGATTTTTAATCCAGCAAAAGTGGCTATTCTCACTGTTTTCAATATAGAGTAAATTAACATGGGTACTCTTCTTATGACATGTATAATACAGAGGACCTACTACAGACTTTTTCTCTACACCATACACATTAATGCTAATGTTATTTAGTTCCTCAAAGCGCTTAATATCCTTTATCTGCACAGGAAATTCTATACTATCGAAATTTAGTTGCGTTGAATAGTGTGGATACAATGATGTTCTCTTAGCTACGTCTGATTTCGCAGGATTTAAAGCCGACATCACCGCCCATGCAAAACATGCTTCATCATTGTTTTGGATGTTTACAACAGCTTTTCTTTGCTGAATCCATGTCGGCAGCTCGTTGTACGATGAACCTCGCATGGGATTGTACTTATTGATGTTAACTTCTAGATACATTATTTCAACTAAAGCCCACCCTGATTCCTTTTCCTGAAATTCCTCGCTCTTAGTTGAAATAATGTTAGAGAAATCCCTAAGTACATCACCAAAATTAGTCGACTCACTTATGACAAAATTCTTCGTATTAAATGATTTAATGTCCGTTATTTCGGATTCATCCGTGCTTTTTATGTACAAGGCGAAACGTTCAAAATTAACTTTAAATAAATTATGATTGGACAAAGATTTAGCAAGAAGCTGTTGTACATCCGGTTGAACGCAATTTACAAAGTTTGAAGTGCTCTGAAACTTTTGACTGGTGCGAATTCTGTAACTAGCAATCCTACTTTTAAATGCTGTATTAATTTCCTCGATGTTTGCGTTACTACCACTTCTACACGCATTATTTTTATGCGCATTACTCCGTAAGTGTCCCTGAAAATGCGAAGATGGTACATCAGTGTTACAGTGCTCGCAGTGAATAGTTTGAAGTTCATGATTTTTTCTAGGTTTTTTACTACTAGTACTTTCTACAGTTACATCAGTAGCTGCACGCTTTTTCCCTACTACTACCTGAGGGCAAGTAGATATTTGGAGTACCTCTACTAAGTGAGCCTCGTATCGCTCTACGTTAGCGAAATACACACTACAAACTTTACATAAAGCAGATGTTATGCTAGGGTGTTTTGATTTCATATGGCGCATGAAGTTATCTCGCCTTGTAAACGTTACATTACATTCCTCGCAGCAGGGGAACATCTGAAAAGAGAACGACCAATAGAGATTAGGCGGAAGTTACGATGTTCGGAAGAAACCAAGTTTCAACGTATAGAGGACAGACATGGCTGTGAGTTTGAAATTATAAGATTAACCTCTTCTATAGCATGAGGATTGAAGAGAACGACTATTTATGAATAGACTAAAGTTACGATGTTTTAGAAGAAACCAAGTTTCAGCCTGTTGAGGTCACACATAGCTATGTGTGTGTTTGAAATTATAAAATTAACCTAGCCTATAGCATGAGGATTGAAGAGAACGACTATTTATCAATAGACTAAAGTTACGATGTTCGGAAGAAACCAAGTTTCAATGTATAGAGGTCCGACATTGCTGTGAGTTTGAAATTATAAGATTAACCTCGTCCATAGCATGAGAATTGAAGAGAACAACAATTTATGATTAGCTTAAAGTTAAGATGTTCGGATGAAACCAAGTTTCAACGTATAGAGGTCGGACATTGCTGTGAGTTTGAAATTATAAGATTAACCTCTTCTATGACATGCAGATTAAAGAAAATAACTATTTATCAATAGACTAAAGTTACGATGTTTTAGAAGAAACCAAGTTTCAGCCTGTTGAGGTCAGACATAGCTATGTGTGTGTTTGAAATTATAAAATTAGCCTCGTCTATAACATGAGGATTGAAGAGAACAACTATTTATGATTAGCTTAAAGTTACGATGTTCGGAAGAAACCAAGTTTCGGCCTGTTGAGAACAGACATAGCTATGTGTGTGTTTGAAATTATAAAATTAACCTCGTCTATAGTATGCGGATTGAAGAGAACGACTATTTTTCAATAGTCTAAAGTTACGATGTTTTAGAAGAAACCAAGTTCCAGCCTGTTGAGGGCAGACATAGCTATGTATGCGTGTTTGAAATTATAAGATTAACCTAGTCTATAGCATGAGGATTGAAGAGAACGACTATTTATGATTAGCTTAAAGTTACGATGTTTTAGAAGAAACCAAGTTTCAGCCTGTTGAGGACAGACATAGCTATGTGTGCGTGTTTGAAATTATAAGAGTAACCTCGTCTATAGCATGAGGATTGAAGAGAACGACTATTTATCAATAGACTAAAGTTACGATGTTTTAGAAGAAACCAAGTTTCAGCCTGTTGAGCACGGACATAGCTATGTGTGCGTGTTTGAAATTATAAGATTAACCTCGTCTATAGCATGAGGATTGAAGACAACAACTATTTATGATTAGCTTAAAGTTACGAGCCGGCCCCGTGGTGTAGGGGTAGCGTGCCTGCCTCTTACCCGGAGGCCCCGGGTTCGATTCCCGGCCAGGTCAGGGATTTTTACCTGTACCTGAGGGACGGTTCGAGGTCCACTCAGCCTACGTGATTAGAATTGAGGAGCTATCTGACGGTGAGATGGCGGCCCCGGTCTAGAAAGCCAAGAATAACGGCCGAGAGGATTCATCGTGCTGACCACACGACCCCTCGTAATCTGCAGGCCTTCGGGCTGAGCAGCGGTCGCTTGGTAGGCCAAGGCCCTTCAAGGGCTGTAGTGCCATGGAGTTTGGTTTGGTTTGGTTTTTTAAAGTTACGATGTTCGGAAGAAACCAAGTTTCAACGAATAGAGGTCAGACATCCCTTAAAATCTTCGCACTGCAGACTGTTACTCGGATGAATAAAATGCGTACTTTCAAGCCTGTAACTCGAATGATAATATTCTGGTCGTGCCTAAAAGAAAAGAACCAACATATATGAATGTAGTGTAGGGTACATCAGTTAGCCTAGCTATCTTTACAACTCAAAGTTCGAAAACATACCTTAAAAATGCACGTGCTGCAGACTGTTACTCGGATAAATAAAATGCGTACGTTCAAGCCTGAAACTCGAATGATAATATTCCAGTCGTACCTAAAAAAGAACAAACATATATGAATGTAGTGTAGGGTACATCAGTTAACCTAGCTATCTTTACAACTCAAAGTTCGAAAACATACCTTAAAATGCACGTGCTGCAGACTGTTACTCGGATGAATAGAATGCGTACGTTCAAGCCTGTAACTCGAATGGTACCTAAAAAAGAAAAGAACAAACATATATGAATGTAGATGTCTATTACCTAGCGTAGAAGTTTCTTTGCAAACAGTAACTAACAGTTCTAGCTTACCTTGAGATAAAGGCTGAAGAATAATATTCACAGCAGACAGTGCTTAGACGGGAGATGCGTACGTAATAAACGCATACAGAGAACTGTGAGCGCTTCACGCAGACTGCAGCGAGTAAATATGCTGCTTGTTACCAAGCGGATGTGAAAATCGCTGACAACTGCAGTACAGTCGGAAAGAAGTGTTTATGCAACAAGAGCTCCCCTGAGGGTCTTACTCTGAGTCCCGCAGGCTGACGTATTTAACCTCCTGTTGATGCCGAGGTGTCAGAATTTAAGAGTTCTGCAGCGGATCGAGCCTTGGAATGTTAGCGCGCGATCCTCGACTTCTGGACTTAAACGGGAGGGTACTAAGCTACATCCGCGGTATTCCTTACCTGTAGGCACTTAAAGGTATTGAGCTAAAACTACATTTAGCTAGATCATGTAGTTACACATTATGACGATCGCGCAGGTCCCCCTCGCCTAGCATTTGCTATTTTTTACGGCTTCTAACAGTAGGAGTTCGAACCCGCTATCTTCCGAAGTAGCGAGAATGATTGAAGAGTGTTGAGGGTGATTCATTTGTCGGATAGAGGCGTTAAGCTATGTGCAGGCTTCTTCGGTGGGAGTAGGCTATGTGCCGGTACCGGGACATCTAGTTATAAAACCCGCTACAACAAATTTATCGCGTATACTGCGATTTAAAATCCTAGTCAGGAAGGGTAACCGGTTGTAAAACTATGGTGTATGATCTAAGAGGCGGTGTGTGCAAAAAGCCAGCAATAAGTAAGGGCTGTTGATAGGGGGCGTTAAACCTTGTGCAGGCTCCTTCGAAAATAATTTTGAGTACAAGACGTTGATGGTGATTCATCTGTCGGATGGAGGCAATAAGGCTTGTGCAGGCTTCTTCGGTAGGAGTAGGCTATGTGCCGGTACCGGGATATCTAGTTATAAAACCCGCTATAACAAATTTATCACGTACACTGCGATTTAAAATCCTAGTCAGGAAGGGCAACCGGTCGTAAAACTATGGTGTATGATCTAAGAGGCGGGGTGTGCAAAAAAGCCAGCAATAAGTAAGGGCTGTTGATAGGGGGCGTTAAACCTTGTGCAGGCTCCTTCGAAAATGATTTTGAGTACAAGACGTTGATGGTGATTCATCTGTCGGATGGAGGCAATAAGCCTTGTGCAGGCTTCTTAGGTAGGAGTAGGCTATGTGCCGGTACCGGGATATCTAGTTATAAAACCCGCTATAACAAATTTATCGCGTATACTGCGATTTAAAATCCTAGTCAGGAAGGGCAACCGGTCATAAAACTGCGGTGTATGATCTAAGAGGCGGGGTGTGCAAAAAAAGCTAGCATTAAGTAAGGGTTGTTGATGAGGACGTTAAACCTTATGCAGACTCCTTCGAAAATGATTGTGAGTACAAGTGTGTTGAGGCTGATTCATTTGTCGGATCGAGGCGTTAAGCTGTGTGCAGGCTTCTTCGGTAGGAGTAGGCTATGTGCCGGCACCGGGTTTTACCCTCTCCCTACTAATGTATATTACATTCTTAGGTAGTTTCGAGGGCGTGCAAAAAGCCAGCATTAAGTAAGGGCTGTTGATGGCAGGTGTTAAACCTTGTACAGGCTCCTTCAACAGGAGTAGCCTACATGCCGGCGCCGTGCAGGCTCTTTCGATAGGAGTAGGCTATATGCTGGCACTGTGTTTTAACCTCTCCGTGCAATCATGATATTTTATGTTAGGAACTTACATGGGCTAAATGCTACACATTCCGTAGCAGAGCCGGGAATCGAACTCGGGTGTCCGGGGGTAGCAGCTAATCACACTAACTACTACACCACAGAGGAGGACTATTTCAATTTTACAGAACAGAATATTTTACAATCTTAATACGCTTATAATCTAGCAATAAGACGTTGTATGAGTTACAAGTTGCTTATCAGCACACCGTGTCTTCGTTCAAGGTTAGTGCTGCCGGAAGCCGAGTGTACAATTTCAGCTAACACATACATTCCGCACCTCGCTTCAGACTGCGCCGATACAACTTCAAAGATAGTGTTCTATGTAGTAGAACAGAAAATGTAACCCATAACCCGTTCCTAAAGCTTAAAACTGTAAATGTTTGAAGCTCCTGTTTTTACAGCTAGATGTGGTTCCTAACGTAGCAGGACCGGGATTAAAAATATGTTTTAAAGCCGAGTGCCTCCTCCTGACGCAGGAGTTTAAAACGCGAGAATTTGTTTTACGACCGGTTGCCCTTCCTGACGCGAGATTTTAAATCACAAGAATCCGTTTTACAACTGGATACCCTCCTAGGATTTTAAATAGCAGTATCTAGCCTCTTACATCATACACTATTGTTTTCGACCGGTTGCCCTTCCTGACGTCAAGGAACTGTGATTAAGAATCTGTTTTACAACTTCTAACACGAGAATCAGGGTTTTACAGCTAGATGCACTAGATTTTAAATCGCTGTATCACGAACTATTGTTTTACAGCCGGATGCCCTTCCTGACGCAAAACTAAGATTTTAAATCACAAGAATTTGTTTTAAGATTAGTTGCCCTTCCTGACACAAAACTAGCAGTATCTAGCCTCCTACATCATACACTATTGTTTTCGACCGGTTGCTCTTCCTAACGTCAAAGAACTCGGATTAAGAATCTGTTTTATAACTTGTAACACGAGAATCGGGGTTTTACAGCTAGATGCTCAAAGCAGTATCTAGCCTCTTACATCATACACTATTGTTTCATGGTATGGCCGGTTGCCCTTCCTGACGCTGAAAGACCAGGATTTAGCCAGTTACCCTTCCTGATGTAATAAGACTAGGATTTTTTTAGACTGCACTTAGCTAGAAATAGCCACACGAAATTATTATATAGAAAGAGAATTGCTGGGCGGATGACAGCTGACGCAAGAGTGCGGCACGGTGATTAAAGATGGCGGTTGACAGCAGTAAAAAAGCACGTTGATTTGCTTCCAAACAAGAGCGCGTAGAATTTGCCGCCACCACATAGATGGCAGCACTGTTCTCTCTGGATTAAAGATGACGGATGACAGCTGTCAGAAAATCACATGGGTTTGTAAAGCACGTGGAATTTACCGCCACCACATTTCAAAGGTAAGTAGCTAAAGAGGGCAGCACGGTGATTAAAGATGGCGGTTGACAGCTGTCAAAAAAGCATGTTGATTTGTTTCCAAACAAGAGCACGTGGAATTTGCCGCCACCGCATAGAGGGCAGCACTGTTCTCTCTGGATTAAAGATGGCGGATGACAGCTGTCAGAAAATCACATGGGTTTGTAAAGCACGTGGAATTTACCGCCACCACATTTCAAAGGTAAGTAGCTAAAGAGGGCAGCACGGTGATTAAAGATGGCGGATGACAGCTGTCAAAAAAGCATGTTGATTTATTTCCAAACAAGAGCACGTGGAATTTGCCGCCACCACATAGAGGGCAGCACTGTTCTCTCTGGATTAAAGATGGCGGATGACAGCTGTCAGAAAATCACATGGGTTTGTAAAGCACGTGGAATTTACCGCCACCACATTTCAAAGGTAAGTAGCTAAAGAGGGCAGCACGGTGATTAAAGATGGCGGTTGACAGCTGTCAAAAAAGCATGTTGATTTGTTTCCAAACAAGAGCACGTGGAATTTGCCGCCACCGCATAGAGGGCAGCACTGTTCTCTCTGGATTAAAGATGGCGGATGACAGCTGTCAGAAAATCACATGGGTTTGTAAAGCACGTGGAATTTACCGCCACAACATTTCAAAGGTAAGTAGCTAAAGAGGGCAGCACGGTGATTAAAGATGGCGGTTGGCAGCTGTCAAAAAAGCACGTGGCTGTCAAAAAGCACGTGGTTTTGTTTACCACACGCTAGTTAGGTTAAGTTGGTACCACTAAGGTTTAGGCCCGTCAAGATGGCAGTACTGAGGTTAGCGATGCGTTGTTGTCTGTCAAAAAGCACGTGGCTGTCAAAAAAACACGTGGCTTTGTTTACCTCATGCTAGTTAGGTTAAGTTGGCACTACTGAGGTTTAGGCCCGTCAAGATGGCAGCAGTGAGGTTAGCGATGCGTTGTTGTCGATGACAGCTGTCAAAAAGCACGTGGCTTTGTTTACAAATTCAAATCTCCTGCCAAAATTCAAATTTCCCGCCAGAATTCAAATTTCCCGCCAGAATTCAAATTTCCCGCCAAAATTTAAATCTCCCGCAATAGGAGGCCGCAGAACCATCCAATTATACTACTCATAGTTATTAATACTTGACTGTTCCAAAATCGTGGACATGTTTCCACGTCTCCTGAAAAGGGCTGCAGTTTCATTGGAGGAAACTTCACGGAATGAGCTAAATGAACGCGTGACGCTTTTGGAGTAGGGATTAATATTTATCTCGGACAATTTTGCAACTAATTTCCCTATATATTCTTATAATTTTCGCTGTCGTCATGAATGCCTGGCACAAGCAAGTGAAAGAAACACCAGGACTCAGCTAATGGCCCTTTGGCCACCATGGTCCCAAATTAAGTGCCGCTGGGGACCCTTTTACTCACCTCTCACGGCATGCAGGGTACACCTTGGGTGTTATTATTCCACCCCACCAATTTGGGGGAACTTTGTACAGGACACCAAAGTCTCTGTCTCATCCGTGGTTGTGACAATATGGAACCTGATGAGGTATGGGAAGTGCTGAGTAATGACGTTCAGAGCAAGAGTTCTTTCTGGCCCAGTGAGGAAAGCAGTGACAAACTACCTCACTCCTCATTTAGCGTAATAAACCTAGTTTCGGCCCTACCATTACTTTTTGTGATTTCCCTTTAACCAAAAAGTATTTGCTGGTATTATCCTTGGATCAAACCACATTCTGGGCCGTTGTCTTAGCAGATAAGCATAATTATATGATAATATAAATCCTGAAAATAAACACTAAAAATGTGCAGTGGCAGCTTCGCATAGTACAGCTTAGTAGATTAACAAATGTGGCTGAATAACTCGGTATAAATATCATGATACTTGCTCCTGTGTTTTAATAAGGTGGGATGAGTGTGGGAACGGACAGAAATTACCACTCACTGTACCAGCACCGCGATTTGATCTTTGACCTTTTCTTTGTGCGCTTCCTTCGTCCGAGTTACGCCAGCAGTTTCAAGACAAGATAAATGGCTATAGTTGATTTTCTTTTATAAATTCCAACGTTGTATGTGTGGAAATCCTCTTTCACAGAAGACTGGAGAAGGAGCGAAGAAAGGCATCTATGTCGTATCAGTGTCCGATGCGTAGATATTAAATGCTGAGTTGCTGTGATAAATTCTAACCAAGCAGTGCCAACCACATAAACACAAGCGACTTTATGAAGTTGCTCAAGTCTAGTAACTGTCCTCCGTATACTTAATGAGCCATGTTTCATTCTCTGAGTATGACCTGTATCCCTCTTGCTGTGACTAGGTGTGCCGTCTACTGTAGTGCTAGTTTAATATCCGTTGTCACATAACCCATAAAGGGTAATGTTGGCTGATTTTTTAAATTCATATTTATCATTATAAGCCTACACCAAACTGCGCCCATTTTCTCTCGAACATGAGAAACCTGATGAGAATGAAATGTCTCTTAGTCGTATCTTATGCGGCATCTTAGAACATTTGTGTATTTATACAGTCTGATTTTAGCAGGGTTGGAAGGATGATCTGTATTAGCAACTTCTTGCAGAGTGGAAAAGCAACGGTGAAGTACCCACTTCATTTGCCTAGTGCGTCTCTTCAGTAATGCCTGGGCTATGTACGGAAACTGAGGATTTTATCAACATTTCAACATTTGGGCAGAGGAATCAACAAACCACAGTCAAAAAATAGGCTTCCCCGTACAATGCAAATTCCGTACAAGAGGCAGTAATTATGGGTCCGTCGTACAAATATTGTGCCCGTTTATGCAGAGCGGAGTCCACTTTTCTAATGATATTAACGGAATGTTACCCTTGCTTATAGATGTCAAAGGAGAATTTAGTATGTGATTGGCTCTTGGCTCTTGACACAAAGTGGCGGAGTGGTATCATAGAAGACGTGGAAAGTTGCGGCCAATAACTGAAGGGCCTCCACCTAAAATACGTAAAACATTACTTAATTCACTTTGTCGGAAATTGAGCTACGCGTGAACAAACGTTGATTATCAGATACTGCACACGTCACAGAACGTAGCGCTCGATAATGAGCGTGTTGTCGCTGTAATTGAAGCCGAAAAGTCGAGTTGCATGGGATAACGTTGTTTATCCATCCAAGATGGGTGATGTGAGAGCAAGTTGTGTGCCAGATGTCCAAATGAATCTTTTGAAGAAAGTCTATTAATGTTACACCTGGGAAAGGAAATGTGCAAGAATCACTGCATATTAGTGGGAAAGCATACCGAATGACGAAAAAGAGTACTGACACCTTGAAAATATATATCCACACTCAGGTGATTACAGGAACGTTGTATATCCAAATGAAGTTTTTTCGATTGCTTTAACACATCTCCTTTGCATGTGTCTCTATACACTGATAATAGCAAAAGGTGTTTCTTGAAGGAGTACAAGATGATATTTTCAGACGTTTTAGGTTGGTGTGTGAGTCTGACAAGTATATGTTTGTCCTTTCATTGCCGGTTCTGCACGTGTTTTCACCTCACCCTTTAAATGAAGGAAGAAAGTTTCCGTAACTTATAACGCAAGAATTATAATGGCCAGTCAGTATTCCTATGAAAAAAAATGTGGAAATAATAGAACTTCAGCACGGGAAAATCGACGAAGCTGCCTCACATAAGTCGTATTATTTCAAATATTACACCTCAATTAATGGAAAACGTGTTCATGTATACCAGAAAACATTTTGTGATGTATTAAAGATTACACCCAGAGGATTTCAAATGGACACAAGGAATTTAAAGGTAGTCGTGGCATCCACAAAAATTGATGGAATTGTATCTCAGAGGAAGAAATACAACTAGTAAATGAAGGTATAAAATGATTTATATTCCAAGAGAGTTACTGCAGCAGAAAGGTGTAAGTAATTTGTACGGGATGATTTAAGTGTCACTGCTATGTTCAGATTGTTCTAGAAATAAAACATCCTTACATTTTATCATGATCTACTCAATAAAGAAGGTTTGGACTTCCGAGGTCTGATGGTTGTTCCAGATGTGATAAACTGCACAGAATGTTAACTTCGTCACAGTCGGAGGAGGAGGAGGAAGAAAAGATAAGACCTGAGAGAGAATGACACCATCGTAAAGCCGAAAAAGCTTACAAATCAGTTAATGAGGTCATTGCCCTTGCCAGAGAAAATGATAGCTTTGCTGTGCTGTGTGATGATCTCCACGAAGTATTGTCCTTCCCTACTCTTACATATTCAGATATATTCTACCAAAGACGACATGTGTTATATGACTTTGCTGACTCTTTTGGAACCTGCCACCCACCAATACCTTACCTTATCAACAGTTGATCTAGCACTATGGAAAAGTACAAAATGAAAAAAATACCCCAGGCGGTAATCTCTGTCGGAGAATCCGGGGCAGCAGAGTGAGTGAGGAACTCTCACTCTCCATACATTTATTACAGTTGGCAAACAGATTGTGATCACAAAAGCTCTGAACAAACTATTCAAATTCTTACACAGTAATTCAAGCTACCGTTTACTTATAGGAAGACATCTCAACGATATATAGATACCGGTTAAAATCACATTCGTTTAATTATTTATTGTGGATACAGCCTTCATAGTTCATACATCCATTCTGGATTCTGGATTGGACTTCAATGTTAGTTCTCCCTATCTGTCAACTCTTACAATACAGTACTATAAAAAAGGCTTACAACTTAATTAATGCCCATGCTTCTATTAACTAAGACAACTCTAGCAATCCTGAGAATGTTGAGACTTTCTGGACAAAACTTGATAATTCCCCGTCTGGGAATCATTTTTAGGTGACATTAACGTCCAGTTGGATAAGGAGCCATTGGTGAACATCCAGTTCAAGCGCGAACGAACCACGATAAGGAACGCTACATGGACACCTGCAAGTAGGTGTACTTTAAAATTATGATTACCTGCTTCAAAACTAATCACTGCACACGTAATACATGAACCGATCTACTAAACTAATTGGTGAACGTCAGACAGACAAGGAAGACATCTCCCACGGCAATTAACGTAAAAAAAAAGGAATGTAAAATTGCTCAGAGGTGCCAATATTGATTCGGACCATTATCTAACTAAGGTTAGAGTTCGGGTTGTACCAAAGTCCGATCACAAAACCCAAACGCAAAAGATGCATAGTTTTCGGATCAACAATCTCATAATAAATCTACATTCCATTGATGATAACTATAAAGGTTTTGAGTCTCTAGAATCACACAAATGGGAAGACATTTCTAAGAATGCTCAGAATTCTGCTACTCTAGCGATCAATTCAGCAGTAAGAAATAAAACACCCATGGGGAACTTAACTGTGTGATGAAACTCTCAGAAAATGCTCTGAATCCTGCAATGCCTGGAATAAGACAGGAAAATTTGAATAAATCCTGAAAACGTGACTACTGAAGTAACCCGTAAAGCGAAACGTGCTTATGTATCATTTGGTAAAGCTTCAAGGGGAACGACACTGGAAACTTTTAGCAGAAGATGTGACGAGTTTGATACCTTACGTCATGTATTAGGGTTCTGTCGTAAGGGGGAGCTGATGAGAATCAATCGTCACAATATATTTGGCAAATTTATTGCTGAAAGCCTCCACAAACCACACCGCTTGGAGATCTATCAAGAAGTAGGGTCTCTTTGCGCAAATGGATTACAAGATGAGCTGATATTGTTGTCACCGATCGGACGAAAGTAACGGGTATAGTGATAAAGCCCACTCTAAGATTCGATGAAAATGTACAGCACCCTCGATTACTGTAGTGTTTGAGACGAAAAAGGCCATATATGAACCATGCATTGAGGATATCAGAAAGAAGTACGAAATTACAAAATGGTAAGTCATTGGCCCTATGATTGGCGCTAGAGAGACAATTCCAACGGAGACGCAGAACTTCCAAGAATATTAAATTTCCCGGAAACTATTATCCAGACCATAGTGGACTCATTATTGAAAAATTTAGTGGCGGTTGTTAATAATTACCATTTTTACAGTACTCCCAGAATTTAAATATCATGTATTTATCTTCCTTTTTCAAATAAAATCTAAGAGAGAAAATCCTTTTGATGGCTGGCAACTTTAATTTTGATTTATAACTCAAGCCCCGATTAAATCACACATCAGATAAATTAAATATTGCTCATATGAACTGATCAGGAGACCGGTCTTTCGATTCCAAAATAGGGACAGCTATCAGGTGTATTACGTCTTCATATATTAACTTACTGACTACCAAGCCCCTTCGCTATTTTTCAACGATGAGAAGGGCAATTTTATTCTGAATAACCATGAAAAGTTTGAGTGATTAGCTCAATATTTTGAATCCTTACTGGACTGCACATCTCCATAATAAACAATCATTTCTGCTCCACCCTTTATTTCTCTTCATCATGTTCGAGGAAAAATCACCCTGGTGATTGAATCTCTCCCCAACAACACATCACATAAGGATTCCATAATTGGCAAACTTCTCAAATTGACTGGTCTTGTTTTATTGCCTATATGGAATAACTCTTTCACGATATGTGAGAATTAGAAGCTATTCCCAAAGATTGGCAATGAGCTCTTACACATCAACTCCATGAAAGAGGAGACGAGCTGCTTCACTAGGCGCTTTGTTCTGAACTGTCAGTGAATAGATTGCGTGTAAAGACATTCGTAGACGAGTAAGCTTCAGTGAAGCTTCTAATGGGCGGTGTAGCGGTAGCCTGCCTGCTTCTTACCCGGAGGCCATGGATAAAATTCTTGGCCAGGTCGGGAGTTTTACCCATATCTGAGGGCAGGTTCGAGGTCCTCTCAGCCTACGTGATTACAAATTGTGAGATAGAGGCCGCAGTGTAGAAAGCCTACAATAATGGGCGAAATGATCCGTCGTGCTGACCACGCGACACCTCATAATCTGCAGGCCTACGGCCTGAGCAGTGGTTAAAGGGAAGGCCATGTCCATTCAGAGCTGTTCGCCATGGGGTTTGGTTTGGTTTGGATTTTTGGAGCTTTTAAATGTACGGAGGAATAATAACATAAAGATAATGTTGGAAGGAAGTGTTCAGAGAAAATTAGAAGTCTAAGTACAATAAACTGCAATTCATTATAACCAACAAGGTTGGGCAATTACATAGTAATATTTGTATATATTTATGTTTAGCATCACAACTGATATGAGGGAAATCTATATTAATTTCAGCATTATTTCACTGTTCGTTCTTTGGAAGGTACCGTAATTTCGGAAAAATTTTCTTCATTTTTGGAAAAATATTAAGGTTCCCTTAACTAGAGTCATACAGGTCAAGTGCTAAAATTTTCTGTACAGAAAAAAAGCAAAGTCATCTCTGTGCAGGCCATGAAAGCTTTTGGAGGAGTGGAAGGTAAAGGTTTCCGTTATCCGTAATCTCGGCAATTTATGGGGTAGAGGGCTTAGCTAGGCCGCCTTTGCCCCCAGCTAAAAACCTGCTACTCATTTTTGGTGAAGGCTGAGTGAACCTCATGGCCTTGTGCGCTTCCGGAAATCGAAATCTCGTTTCTTAAATTCTATAACTTCCTGAAGGGGATTCGAACCCACGTGCTCGCGGGCTAGCCGAGCACGCCTTTATCGCCTCGGCCAGGTAGCCCTTAAAATTATTAGTACGCTGGTCTAAAATAGTACAATTTTCTTTTGGTTCTCTGCTTATGTTCCACAAAGATGGACTATGCTCTGGCTATCCTCTGGACGCCCGTTGTCAGGTAGTGTTCACATATTGCTCTGTAACTCTTCGTGACACTGTAAATTACGCTGGCTTGTGGGTCACTAAGGCAGACTCAACACAGGAGACTCGTATAATTCCTAAGTGCGACTGGTAATCTTTAGCTAAGTACTGCAGTGCCATACAAACAAATTCAGAGAAAATATGCATTCTGATATTAACCCAAGTAATACTGAACTCCATTACGACTCTTCTTTAGTTAACTGGGCTAGTAATTGGAATTACGAAATACGATTTTGTTTAGTAATAATAAAATTACATTACTACTCGTAAGTCTCTTCAGCACGTATTGGAATAAAGACACGCCACACTCTTGAGATGTTGCCAGTCAGATGCTTCCTTAATTGTAATCACGTAGGCTGAGTGGACCTCGAACCAGCCCTCAGATCCAGGTAAATATCCCTGACCTGGCCGGAAATCGAACCCGGGGACTCATGGTAAGAGGCAGGCACGCTACTCCTACACCGCGGAGCCGGCACGGGAGCATGATAACAGAGAAATTTATTCTCAAGACCCTCAAGAGGACAGTCGCGGTTCGAATCCAGATTAATAATAGTGTAATAATTGTATGGCATCAGCAAACGTGTGCAGACATTTTAGTTTGACACCATTTGGCTATCTGGTCATCAAATTCGACGCTCCGATTTACTCTAAGCTTACTAGAATGCAGAGTAAACTGTATCTTTGTTGGGCGTCTATGGCTGAGTTTTAATGGATTTTGTCGCGTAAACACCAAATGTGTCACCAGAAATCTTTTACAAGCCTATATCTTACGACCTCGAGTGTCAAATGGACTTTTTCCGATCCTTCAAATATCGGACTATCTCTGCCGGGTTTGAACCTGCTATTTTGGGATCCGGAGGCCAATCTGTCGGTGAGTTGTCGATCCCATTCTAGAAAGCCAAAAATAACGGCCGTGAGGAATCATCGTGCTGACCACACGACACCTCGTAATCAGCGGACTATCGGACTGAACAGCGGTGGCTTGGTAGGTCATAGCTAGAGTCCGGATTTTTAGGTACTGATAGGTTAGAATGCAAACTTCCTTAAGCCAGTAACAAGTATACTCTACACTGTACAGCGGTTATGCTATGAGATTTGGATAGGTATTAGGGGTACAGCCTATAGAACTCCTAGAATTTATGCTACTCTTCCGACATTATGGTACAACGGGTTGCATGACACTCCCTACAAACCAAATTACTTTGCATTCTAACCTATTACCATCTAAAAATCCGAGGTATAGTCATAGCCATTTGAATCTATTGCGCCATGGGTTTTGGTTTGGATTTTGGTTACAGTAGTGATTGATAGCGAAGCCGTAATACTTCTTCAGTGCATTAAAAACTGGAAATATACCTAAAAACGCTGTACTCAGGCCCAGGTTACGGTGAAAGTTAGCCTTTAATGTAGGTATTAATATTTTCATGAGCTCATTCATTCACTTGCTTTTGTACTGAATTAAGAGAAAAGATGTCAGCTTATAAGGGAGTATTATAAAGAAATCCACGCACTCTTGCGGTAATCTCAGATTTGTTCAGGTGGTTATAGACCCGAATGTTTGTTATCTTCAACAGATTCCTGGCCTTCCTTGATACGCTTAAAAGAATCAAAAAAAGCCTTTTTTATAACATTTCATAGGTTTCATCTGAAGCCTTACTGAATACGGAGAAGCATTTCTGCTCTTCTCCTTAACATCAGTTACTTCTAAATTCGCAGAAACCTAAGAACGAGGAGAAAGTGAAAGCTCTGCCTCTTGAAAACAAGTGCACTTATGAACACGCCACTAATAGCTGAAACTTTATCCAAAATGCACCTAGGGTCAGAACCACGTAGGGCCAATTTTTCATGTGAGATATTCAAATTCCACCAGACAGGAATACAGAAAATCTAAGTAATGACTTCCGTACACGTTATTTACTTTATTCCTGGTCTGTGTAAATACCTGTATATTGTTCCCATCTTTTCTTTCCCTGATATCACTTTTTCTATCTTCATCCTCACATGCATCCCCTTATTTTCGGTCTTTATCATGTCTCTTTCATTGGTTTCATTGCCCTGGATTTTAACTAGCCGTGTCGACCTCATCGTCGATGAGGGAAAGATTGTCATATACTCACTCCAATCTCATGGTGAAATGAAATGTCGTATGGCTTTTAGTGCCGAGTTATCCCAGGAAGGGTCCGGCTCGCCAGGTGCAGGTCTTTCTAATTGACTCTAATTGACCTGCGCGTCGTAATTAGGATGAAATGGTGATGAAGACTACACATACACCCAGATCCCGTGTTATTGGAATTAACTAATTAAGGTTAAAATCCCCGACCCGGCCGGGAATCGAACCCGGGACCCTCTGAAAAGAAGGCCAGTACGCTGACCGCTCATCCAACGAGTCGGACAATCTGATGATAAGGCTTCATTATTCTTTTTTCTCCTGCTTCCGAAGCTCATCACAGAACATACAATGCCAAGTGTTACGAACGAGAATTATATTTATATTTACCACTGCTTATTTATGTGACGACTAGTGATTTTAAAGAAGAGAGATGTATTAAAACGAACACAAAACCTAGTCCCCGAGCAAAAGGAATTAATTATACACTGTTAAAGTGACTGGTGTGGCTGTAAATGGAACTCGGAGGCCTCAGAACTTATAGAATGTAGTCTGAACATTCAGCCAAGGAGATGCACTAACAAAAATGCATATATATACTGAGAAATGCCTTGTCAGAGAGACGCGCTTTTCAAAATAAGAATAAATTAATTTTAATTGATGAGAAAGAGAAGAGTACAATTCTATGGACTCCTACTGATGATGGACGGAAACAGAGTGACGAAAATAAACTTCCAATTCTCCAGAAAGAGGGACACAGTGCAGAAATGGTTTCAGGTAGTGAGAATGGATAAAAGTTATTGGCAAAGAATTACGGCAGGAAAGGTGAAAAGTAATGCATGTTGGTCAATAGATGTCCAAAAAGAAAAGTAATGATACTAATAATTGTATGTCTTTATCATGTAACTTCCATTGCTTTCATTGCTGTATATTTTATACTTCACTAGGAATTACAGTAATTATACGCTGTTAAAATGACTGGCGTTACTGGGAATCGAACCCTGAGACCTTTCAACGGAAAGCAAGTACGCCGGTCATTCAGCCAAGGAGATGAACTAAAATGTATTATTATTATTATTATTTTTTTATTCGTTGTGCCCAGCTGTGGAGCGCGTTTGAACTTATTTTGCACAATGTTTCTTCTTCTTTTCTTCCCAATATCTCTTCATTTTTTCACTGTGTTCCTTTCTGCGTGTTTCTGTCCAGCCTGTATTTTTTCTTGTTGGTTTCTCTGCAAATTTATGTTTGTTTACTAAGCTTCTAAATTTCATTCTATCTTGAATGGTTTCGTCCTCAATACCCATTTCTTGTAGATCTTCATGAATTTCTGCTAACCAATTGTTGCGGATTTTCAGGGTTAGAGCTAGATTTAGAATTTTCTTTGTCAGCCTGTTGTTATCCATTCTGTGTAGGTGTCCGTAGAATTTTATTATTATTATTATTATTATTATTATTATTATTATTATTATTATTATTATTATTATTATTATTATTAATCACTTGTTAAAAATAAACGAATTAATAGATACTAAGATCATATATACACCTGCTTTACTTGTGTTCATATGAGAAACCCATTTCCACATTTCTCCCGCGTATTTGTTACATATTGTATACAAGTACGTTTATGGAGCTAAGTTTTGACATTATTGAGACTCGAATGCTCAATTTATCCGTTGTTCTGAGAGAGTTTAACGTATAATATATTAGAATTGCACAGCCACTAATTGGTACGGGAACAAACTTGATATATTGACGTTATTACAAGATGAAATCCGTGTGCTTTTATCTCTGCTTCTTTGTTCCGCTTCTCCTGTGCTCAAGCATGCACCAAGTGAAGTTGGAAACCAAATCAGCGTCGAATGTATACGATGAAAGGAATTGTTTCCAATATCATGTAATATGAAAGAGACGGCCGATTTGTGGAGCATTTTGGCACGGGTGCATGGCTAAAGCTGAAAAGGGCTCGACTGAATAGAGCAGGGAGGAAACAAAAACAAAAACATGGAAAGAAGTGGATGTAAAGTCTCATTTCGTTGTGGTCAGGAGCGTCGGGAAACAATGATAAATCTGGTAATATGGCCGTCCAGTGTTCTGTATGCAAACAACACGAGCGAAGCGTGGTTGAGCGGCGTATACAAGCCAAAGTCCTTCTCGTCTTCAACCTTACATTCTTTTAGTGGAGGACAATAACTTTCTTTTGCAAGATGAGGATTTATATATATACCGAACTGTCAGTGATTGAAATTCTTCTTCTTATGTAGCACATTTTTCCTCGTTTATTTACTAAGACACGTGAATATAGGTTCATAACAATACAGCATAGATTGAATTGTTCCATGGGAACCCCTCCAGGCAAAACAAGATGAGTACGATATTTTTGAAAAATATATTATTAAAATATATACATATTTTCTGATTTTTAATTTCGTGTGACCATTTCTAGCCTGGTGCAGCCTTTGTAAGGCAGACCCTCCGATGAGGGTGGGCGGCATCTGCCATGTGTAGGTAACTGCGTGTTATTACGGTGGAGGATAGTGTTACGTGTGGTATATGAGTTGTAGGGATGTTGGGGACTGCACAAACACCCAGCCCTCGAGCCATTGGAATTAACCAATGAAGGTTAAAATCCCAGACCCGGCCGAGAATCGAACACGGGACGCTCTGAACCAAAGGCCAGCACACTATCGATTTAACCATGGAGCTTGACATTTTTCTGATTTTTTAAACTTATAAAGTGTTTACGAGGATCGATTTGGAGTTTTATATATATACATACGAGTATCTGCAGTTAAGGACATATTCAAATTTTGACACGTCTCAATTTAAAAATAAATATGTGTGAAATTATGCGCGTAGAAATCTGTAGTTTCAAGGTATCGTTAGAGAATTCTACATTCATTACACTGGTTATAGTGTAAGGGGTAAATAACTACCTGTTGGTGGTTCCTTGTTGCGTTTTTACAGTTTGCTGTTTAACTACTTCCAGCTTCAACTTGATAAATGAACTTGCAAAATTTTCAAAAATATCGTGCATTTTATCTGGAATCTTAAGATCTTTTAATTTTCATATTACTTCAATGCATAGACCAAACCTGTAAATTAAAAAAAAAAAACTTGAAAAATCTCGTAAATCTCGTAAATTCATTTTTCTACAAAATGTAGCCTACATATATTTTTTACAAGTTGCTTTACGTGGCACCGAAACATGTAGGTCGTATGGCGACACTGAGATAGGAAAGGGCTAGGAGTTGGCAGGGAGCCGCCATGGTCTTTATTAAGGTACAGTGTGCCTGGTGTGAAAATGGGAAACCATGGAAAACCATATTCAGGTCTGCCGACAATGGGGTTCGAGCCCACTATCTCGTTAATACTGGATACTGGACGCACATAAGCGACTGCAGCTATCAAGCTCGGTCATTTTTATTTTCAATCACACATTCATGTTTTAAATTTCAAATGTTCAGTTCAATCTGAAGCCAACTCTAAAACGACTGTAAAGTTTTCAGAACTCGTGAATTAGGAGAAATGGAACGTCTGATATGGCTAATTTAAGATGATTGAATTAGGATGACTCAGTAACATTAATAGCAGTTTGAGAGCTAGTGAATTCAACAAAGATCGTATGCACTTTTATCACAAAATCATGCAAACAACACACTATGGAAATAAGCAGCGTCCTGAAACAAACGATATGGTATAGATGACAAATCACTCAAAATCATTATTATGATATTAGGCATTCCTTTGTCCTCATTTTGGTTCTGTTAACTGTCAGGGTGGTAGATTTTCGTATATCTGCACGCAGGATTGCTTTATATAGAACAGACGAATAGTGGCGAATTTATGCCATACTTCTTAAATTGAGTAATTATGCTGTCGATTTTATTGAAGTGCCTCTCATTTTTTTTTTTGAAGTTGCTTTACGTCTCACCGACACAGGTAGGTCTCACGGCGACGATGGAATAGGGAAAAGCTAGGCTGCGAAGAAAGCGACCGTGGCCTTATTAAGGTACAGCTGCAGTATTTTCCTGGTATGAAAATGGGAAACTACAGAAAAGCATCTTCAGGGCAGGCGACAGTGTAGTTTGAACACACTATCTACCGAATGCACTGAAATCTCTTATATTATAACTGTGTATATGATTTTATTTTACTTGCTGTGTAGTGTGAACGAAGTTGTGATTAGTTCCGGACATCCTGGCTGCTAATGTTTCAGCCGAAGTCTTTCAAGTAACAGGACCCTGCGAAACTTGTACAGTTGTATGGTTGGTGTTGGCGGATGATATTATATTGTTCAGAGTAATAAGGACTAATATACAGAATTATGATTATGCATAAAATACCTCAATAATGTTGTGTTATGAGCAACAGAAAATGATCTGATAGTATGTGGGTAAAAGGGGATGGTGAAAGTACCTCAGGGGGATCACTGTAGGTACCTAGATGTTAATATAAGGAAATATCTTCATTGCGGTAATCATATTAATGTTGATGTATATTTTTATTACAGATCTCTTCGTAAGGTTATGAGGGTATTATGGGTTTGTTGTAAAGAAGTAAAAGGAGGAGGCGTATAATTTGCAGAGTTAGTTGAAACTAGAGGCGCTTAGCTTATCCACGGAGTGTTACAGACTGAATTATGAAAGGCATAATATTGAATGATGAAGATGTTTCATGATGTTTATTTACTAACTAGCAAATGTACCCGTGCTTCGCTACGGTATTCTACATTGTATTCGAATATTGAAGTAAATACTATACATGCAGTAAATAAGATTGTTTTAAAATTGCATGTCTCTTAGCGTTATCCGAGAAAGAGAATGGAAAGGTCCCCATACGTTGTTTCCAATTTAAAGTGTTTGTTAAGGATTTGTGATATAACGGCAGGCTCACTTTCCTATTGCCATTCACAATAGAGTTGGGAAGTTTACATTATACTTGCAGGCGCCATTGCCTACTGCGCGGACACAATCGATTTGGGGAGTTTTCGTTAAAATGGCAGCCCCCTTTCCTACTTCCAGACAGATTACAGTTGAGGAGTTTTCATTATAATGGCAGGCCCATTTTCCTACTGCCAGCCAGCTTACTGCCAGTTACACCAAGTTGGTGAGTTTCCATCAAAATAGCAGGCCACTATGCCTAATACCAGTCACATTTTAGATGGATACATTAGTTTATAAGGGAGGGCACCCTTGCCTACTGCCAAACACAATCGGGTAGGGGAGTTTTAAACAAAACTGCATGCTCCCTTGCCTTCTGCAATTCAAATCGGGAAGTGAATTATTCACTATAATGGTAGGCCTTCCTTACTAATGCCAGTTACACAGGAGTTGGAGAAGGACCCCATTAATACTGCAAGTCAAAGTCGGTGTGGGGAGTACTGATTACAATAGCAGACTCACCCTTTCTCGACGGCTACAAATCGACTTCAGTGAATATATATAGATCGACATACGAAAGTATATGCGCGTTTACAATATTGCAGACCTTCATTTACAGATTAACCGCTGCTAAACGTACGTCATATCGACAAAGGATTATACCATAAGACGCAGGATTTAGTGGCCTAAATGTCTGGTCCTATGATATCTCATCTATTCTTGGGTCAAATTGAGTTAGGAACGTTGAACAGCGAAAAATCCTTTGTAAGATTATCTCACATTGCATTACTTTTCGGATAATTATGTGACAGCTAAATACATAGCATTTGGCTCACATATGGCTACTGGGTGGGTCAATTTTCGTGAAGAGTTTGATGATTCCTTATTTTTATAAGTAAATGAAATTATGAATTAAGCATGTGAAAAGTCCAAATTTACTTAACATCGATTAATAGAGAAAAATCAAACGTAAAATGGATACAGATACGGCAAAAAGTTTTAAGACCAAGGTTGTAGATCATTCCAAATTGAACGGAGATTGTGCAATCCGTTATGTGATGGGACTTCCTAAAGGTCTGAACCATCATAAAAATTGCCTCCATATTTGGATATTCTTCGGGGATAAAAAGTGAAAAATTTAAGGATCTTGGAGGTTTTCCTTCCGTTACAGGCTAAAACGTATAATTTTGTCAAATTTCAATTATCTTTGTCTTCTGGCAGATTATGCCGCAATCTGGATTTTGGGCAAGGAGGGTAAAAATGAGGACTTTCAGGAAGCTAAACCAAAACTTATGCAGATGGTCATTATTACACCTTAAACGGAAAGCTGTACGAAAATTTCGCCAAAATAGTCAATGTAGAGGCACACAGTCGTTAAGATTTAATTTATATAGATAAGGAATCTGCTCCATGTACATCACGTTTTGGGCTCTGTCCACTGGACTTAACCTGCAAAACTTACCATTCATGATATCTCCCTTATTGATCCTCCTGACGAAAAAATGCACATGAGAAAAGTTTTAGAGGTGGAATTCCATCACGTTTGGTCGATTTCCAATCAGCTTGGTCTTGTTCTCTATATATTTTGGAAGAGTAAAATCACCATTTCGGTTCCCTATAAACCGCCAGTCCATTCCGGAACATGAAACGTTATCTACGTTTAAAACCTACCTTTGGACAGGTGGATGCTAAATATAAATTTTGGTTCGAATATCTTCAGTAGTTTTCAAGTTGTAAGGAATACGCTTTACACGCACCCGCTCATGAGTTAACTTCGATGGGACTTGTACCGTAAAACGGACCGTTAATGATATCTCCCTTATTAATCCTCGTATCGAAATGATGCACATGAGAAAAAAGGTTTGGAAATTAATTTCCATCAAGGTAGGTAGATTTCCATTAAGATTGGTTGTGTATATTTTGTGGGAGTGCAAAATCACTGTTTCGGTTTCGTATAAACCCCCAGTCAGTTCAGGGATTTAAAAACAATATTTGCCCTAAAACCTCTCGAGGACAGGTGTATTCTAAATATGAAGATTTGGTGGAAATACATCAAGGACAGGTGTATTCTAAATATGAAGATTTGGTGGAAATACATCCATTAGTTTCTAGCACTCGAGTACATACGGCGTAATTAGGGAAGCAAATAATACAGTTAAGAAAGTTAAAATTAATAGAAAATGGATTATAAATGACGACAACCGGATAACGACAAATATGTAAATGCCAAGTGAATGTATTGGAAAATCAAAAACCAAACCAAACCCCATGGCACTACAGCCCTTAAAGGGCCTTGGCCTGTCAAGCGACCGCTGCTCAGCCCGAAGGCCTGCAGATTACGAGGTGTCGGGTGGTCAGCACGACGAATCCATTCGGCCGTTATTCCTGGCTTCCTAGACCGGGGCCTCTATCTCACCGTCAGATTGCTCCACAATTTTAATCACGTAGGCTGTGTGGACCTCGAGCCAGCCCTGATATCCAAGTAAAAATCCCTGACATGGCCGGGAATCGAACCAGGGGCCTCCGGGTAAGAGGCCCCTTAATAAATTATGCTGGTGTGAGTTATGGATATAATAAAGCGGTAACAGAGGAGAAATTTAGGTGCAGTGATTCTTAGGTAAACAAATAAGAAGATGACTAATGGTGTTATTACGTACTTAATCTATTCGAGGGCTGTTATAACCTCCAACGATATTCCGCCAATATCCCGCAGATAGGCCGATTAACGCCTCGCCTTCCTTCTACCCAAGGAACAACCACGAATTTAAAAGTATGATGAGGAAAATGGCAATACGTTACTTCCCTGCTGTCATGCAGTCAGAGACGTTGCCATGGTAACCTGTAGGTTCGTTGTCGGTCTGTCGGTCACTCAATGCTGAGCATGGTACCAGCAGAAAATTGTAAATTTCTCCATCATGAGAAGAGTAAGGTAAGTTATGAACATAACGAAAGTTGTTTAAAATAATCAGGCTTTTCACATACGGTAAACGGAGTTTACAGAAAATCAATAGTAAAAGAGAAAATGGATTAAACCATTCTGGTTATCCTATAAACCCCCCGTCTATTCAAAGATTTTAAATTGATATTGTGCCCTACAGGACTCTAAAGTTCCGGCCAGGCGAAAGCCGGTCTCGAACCCAGAGTACAGTAGTGAAAGAACTCTCACAAACGTGAGCTGGTGCACATAGTCTTACCTGTACACATATCCACGCTCAGCCGGATAATAGCGCTCTTCTCAGGGATAACATGGGGATCAATGGGCAACAAAGATAAAACACTAGGATATGTGACTAATCAGGTAAGAATCAGCTAAATTAAAATAAAAATATCTAACAGAAAACATCGCTGCATTCAAAGTTTAACAAACAGGGATTTATTACATAAAATTGAATTATTTAAAAATGAAAGAGCTTTCAAAATGCTTGGGTCAAGATAATGTTGAGCCGAAGACAACCAGTTCACTGCCTTCACGAAACAGCTGGGCTGTAACAAGCATGTTACAAATTGTGTAAGTAACGAACTCTAGAAAAACGGATATCTGCTGAAATACACATCTAACAGTAATTCCCATAAAATTTACTATGCCTCGAACCATCGAACCCCGGTGCAAACTAATATAAACACATAATGTACTGTGTCCTGACTCGGTCACGAACCCTAGTTCCATGAAGGGTAGGGCGTATAATATTCATACACGAACAATCTAAAAAGAACGCAACCAACATATCCAAAGTGACAATATCAAACGGGCCAGTGTTAAAATTAAAGTAGTACAAACAGAGCAACAAAAATCTCTCCCTGCTTTCAAAACATCAAGGTCGTCTCCTCCCCTTAACACACTCGACAAGCTGCAGACGGCAATATAACCAAGTCTCAAGACTGTGACGTCAGGCACAACAACCCTCACCCTCCGACCATTTCACAAGCGACAGTCCACCTAATTTACGAGCTCAGCTGGCTACAGGCTAAGGAATCTCGCCTTTCAAAATCCTCACGTAATCTGGCTGCTAAAAAGCACTCTTTAAATACACCTGGGCTATCCGCCCTCATCTCAATATCACCAGCACTATACAAATCTTACTTCCGCCTCCCATGGGCTCAACCTTGATAATACAAAGACACAAATCATTATGCGATAGTCACATGGCCATAATAAGGCATCTCAAATGCATCCAATACACTCTCAAACTGTGCTGGGATTTCTCATCTCAAATACATACAGTCAGCTACCTGAATAATGCTCATATCTCTCAAATATTCGGACTCGCTCGCCCTGTCAGTGAAGCTAGGTGAATAACGGGTTATATCCTGGTCACAACTATACACATCTACGTCTGCAGAGACAAATGCCTAAACGCGATACAATAAAAGTGCCTGCCTGTTAGACTAACCTACTATGACCAAGGGAGTTCGACCTGACCCATAAAGATAACACGTACGCTAATATAATACTATCAAAGGAAATATAAACATCCTAACAAGGAATCTACAAACAATCATCTACCCTAATGTACGGGGTTCGAGCTTGAGGCCTAGCTCTTTATTACCAAGAAATTTTCCTACCATAACTAATCTGTTGACTGACGGACCCCCTATTCCTATCTAAATTTAAATGACATGCTTGAAACAGAATTGGAAAACTCTGACCTTATGTTATTGATGACATGACGGAGCGGCCCTCCCTGTGGACCACTGAATTTACCACATCATGACAAACTGCGACGGTTGTAGCAGATACTGGTGACCACTTGGAGACATTCTTTCTTGCGTGACTCCTTCGTACAGCTCCTTAGATGGTTGGGAGATGTCCCCTTCGACGTCGCGCTGATCAGGTACACCCCACGTTCCTGGGTCGATTCCCGTTGTCGTGTTGGCTTCAGCTCCGGTTGTGGCTTCCCCGAAATGATGATGTGAAAGCTCGTTCTGACTTGATGCAGGGATAACTGAAAACAAATTCATTTATTACAGACTGTCCAAATTCGATGCCTGTTTCCACTACTATCGTGTCTCACACGTTACATTGACCAAGTCTTGTTCAGAATATTAAACCTGGTACACAATAGTTTCTTCACTACTCTTAGTCACTGTTATTTCATCCCTTCACTCGGACAACATGTAGTGCTTGAATTACCCTGAGCCTGTATTTATTCTAGCATTAAGTCTGTTACAACTTGACCTCACAGAAATATGAAGCTACTAGTTCATTAGTCTCTTACAAGCAGTATCTCATCTCACCATAGCCTATCAACTCAGGTAAAATCAAGAATTCAGCTGAATATTCAAGTTGATTACTTACTTCCTCGCAGATACAGTAGTACTAGTAGTATGTGCAGCTCGAAGACAAAGCGTTGTTCTCAGTACCAACACGCAGTATGACGACTTGTTCAAGCAGGCTTCCGGTCAAAGAATGAGACTGATATGCCAGGCGGCCTTGTTTTTATAATCCAGTTTAGCGTAACCACGCCACTTGATCGCGTGCAGGATACGCGCGCCCGCGACTCGAAGTTTTCCCGCACAACGCACGTCAAGTACTCTATTTAACGAATGCATTTATGATTGCAGCCCTAATGCATATCAAAATAAAGCAAAAATTATGCAGGTTTCAATTCTTGTCTTAAATCCAATGCAACTCTTCCGTAACCAAAAATATGAATTTAATTCTTTCTTCCCTCCTAATGTAAGTTTTGCCGGGATCCAGGAAGCGTCCCCAATCTTCATTAAGAGGCTTGGTTTGGGACATAACTCCCTTTAATGAGGTTCTGGAGATTTCTCATAATGACGCTCCAGCTCTCTTCACAAGAACGCTTCTTCTGGACTCTTTTATGAAATATACTATAAGACAATGACTTCGTGGGTGGTCTTATGTAATCCCAATATCCAATACTAAAATCTATACTATTGGTCCATGAACAGTATGGTTCATAGCCCCCCGTGAACGACAAAATAAAATTTTGCCAAAAATTTTATTTTCCTCAATGTTGAGATCATCTTCTCATCGCCATCCTTTATGCTGTAAAATTTCAAAACTTCATGGCACGGGACTATCTTCGGCTACAGACATAATTGCCTCCGTATCCTTCCTAACTTGGTAATAGGCATCTAGCAGGGCTAGAAATCGCCGGTGGTTACTCTCGCAGCCTTGACATTCCGCTTCTTCTCGCTGCTCAGATAACTGTTTATGATGGTTTCCTGGAGAAATCATATTTACTTCTTCTTCTTCTTCTTGTCCTTCACCACTGGGTACCTCTGGTTGTTCTTCTCCGCCGTCATGTTCATCTTCTTCCTGAATGACAACCTCCTCTCCTGCAATCTCTTCGGTGTCTTCCTCCCCAAGTTCTTCTTCTTCTTCTTCCTGATTGTTTAATTGGTATTGGCCTGGTCTGAAAAAGGGCTTAAGATTTGCCGAGTTAAAGACCTTAGTCACCGTAGCGTCCAAGCTTTGTACCTTGTATGAGTTATTTTCATAACTATGAATTATTCTATACAGTCCAGTATATAGCTCAGCAAACTTGTGGTAGTATCTCTCTGTAGGGTTGGAGACAGTGGGTGTCTTAACTAAAACCAACTCGCCTACTTGTAGGGGTCTATGAAACCTCTTGTTCCTTGTTCTTCGCAGCCGTTTTTCAGCCTGTGCCTTTAAGTGATCCGCGACGTTACTAATACACATCTCTCGAGCTAGTTGGGGATCCCTAGGGCAAGGAATTACATTCTCCCAAGAACGTTTGGGCAGCACATTGTTGTGAAGCCATGCCGGAATCATACCGGTGGATTCGTGTCCGGTTGAGTTAATACACTCAGTAATAATGGACACTACAGTGTTCCACTTATAATGTTCTCTCGGGCAGTATATCCTACAATACTTGGATATTTCCCTCATGACACGTTCACTCGGGTTAGCTTGCGGATGTCTGATACTGGATAAGACATGCTTAATTCCTAGTCTTTCTAGTTCACGCTTAAACCCTGCAGCAGTGAATTGGCTCCCATGATCACTTAAGATGCTCTCTGGCTTACCCGTAATGGGTATTATCTTCTTTTTGATCTGCGATAGTGCCGAGCGAGTATTCGCCTTCTGAATAGGGCATAACGTTACAAATTTTCTGAACACGTCCATACAGACAAGGATGTACTTTAAGCCCCTAGTAGCAGAGGGCAAGGGACCGAAGAAGTCTATTGCATATAATTTACGTGGTCCCGTGGGTATCAGTGGTCGGGGTGGTTGCTTCAGAAGGTAAGGATTTGGTTTCTCCCTCTGACAGATGTCACAGGTACGCAGGATTTTCTGTACCATTGTCCTCATTTTAGGCCACACGAAAGTCTCCTGCAGTATTGCTACCACTTTATCAATTCCCGAATGTCCTGTAGAGTGATGAGCTATCCACACCAAGTCAATCTGTAATCGAGGAGGTACAACAATTCTAAATTTCGTGTGGTTCTCATCCACAAATTTATGTAAAATATCATTGAAGTAATGATAATTTGCCGCTTTGCGCTCTGCTTCAGCGTACTGTGGAGTCCCGGGTTGGCGTTCCTTCCGAAAGTACTGGATCATCCGTCCTGTCTCTGGGTAATTTGCCTGTTCCTCGTGAATATTTCGAATTCTCTCCAGTATATTC
This sequence comes from Anabrus simplex, assembly GCF_040414725.1. Lineage (NCBI taxonomy): Eukaryota > Metazoa > Arthropoda > Insecta > Orthoptera > Tettigoniidae > Anabrus > Anabrus simplex. Next base: position 1,654,917,204 of record NC_090265.1, read on the forward strand.
CGATCCTCCTGGTCTAACATAGTTAAGTGTATTGTGAGCTCCTCCGGATTTGGATTTCTGCTTAACGCGTCAGCAAGTACGTTCAATTTCCCTGGGCAATGTTCTACCGTGAGGTCGAACTGCTGGACGTAAAGTGCCCATCTACTGACCAGTGCATTAGCCATGTCCGTCTTGAGAATAAAAGTCAGTGCTTTGTGATCTGTTTTAATCACTACTGGGAACCCGTACACATATTTTCTCCAGTGTGCCAAGGCAGTAACTATGGCTAACATCTCCAACTCGGTGGTAGTGTATTTCATCTCGTGTCCTCGTAACTTTCTACTCATGAAAGCCAAATAGGATATGTTATGCTCCCTCTCGGGTGTTTCCTGGTAAAGCACTGCTCCGACTGCTACTGCAGAAGCGTCCGTCTGTATTATGAACTTTCTATCGAAGCTAGGGTACCCCAATTTTACGGAATTCTCTAAAAGTACTTTAGTGTTTACGAAGGATTTTTCTTGATCTTCTGCCCATTTCCACCTGTTATTAGTCTTTAACAGGTCTTGAAGTGGCGCCACGGTTTCCGTGTAACCGGGACAATGATTGGAGAAAAAGTTCGTTAGGCCCAAGAACTGCCTAACGTGTTTAATCTTGATTGGCCTAGGAAAATTCTGTATTGCTGCAATTTTAGCTGGGTTAGGCCGAATGCCTTGACCGTCGACAACATGTCCCAGGAACAGTACCCTGCGCTGACAGAAGTGCGATTTCTCAAAATGTACCTTGAAATTGCATCGCTCGAGGTCCTGAAAGAGTAAATTCAATTCTTCCAGGTGTTCTTCTAGTGTTTTAGTGCAAATTAAAATGTCGTCGATGTACCTAATCGTAAACTCTTTTACCTCGGGACTGAGGTTCGATTCCAGTGCCCGTATCAAAGCGGCACAACTTGAAGCCAGGCCAAAGGGAAGCCGTAGGAAAATATACGTCTGATTATCAAATAAAAATCCGGTAAGCATATTAGTATTTGGATCCAAGACGATGTGGTGAAAGCTTGAGGTCATGTCTACCGTGCTGAAGAATTCCATACCTCCGAACTTCTTAAGAACGTCTTTAAGGTTTGGAGGTCTCTCATACTCGGGGTCTAGGCGTTGGTTCAAAGATCGTGCGTCCAGGCACACGCGGACAGTTCCATTTGCTTTGGGCACTGCACACAATGGGTTTAAAAACGGACTCGGGGACTTGGCGATTATCCCGTTCCTCTCCATGTCTTCGATTACTTCCCGGACCTGTGGTAGCATTTTCTCTGGAATAGGATAAGGTCTCTGTTTGAAAGGCTCCCAGTTATTTACACATAATTTGTACTGGTAATTAGGGATCTTTCCAGGCCTCGAACCAAAGACCGTCTCATGCCTCTTCAATAACTCCTGCAGCCGCCCCTTGTCTTCCGGACTAATTTTCGCTTCTTCGATTTTACCCGGCAACAGATCTAAAAAAATTTCTCTCTCTCGTTGTTCTTCCAATTCGGATAGCATGATCTCAAACTCCGGAATTATTTCTTCATGACCCTGTAGCCACCCTTCTGAACCAAGTTCTTCTGTCTGCATGTCCATTGTCCAAATACGTTCACCGGGTTGGTACTCCAGGTTTTTGTTTAACTCTATTCGTTCCTGGTTACCATTTAAATTTAACAGGATAGAGTTTGTACCCATGTCAATAACAGCTTCGTATTCTCTTAAGAAATCGGCTCCTAATATAAGATTATATTCCATTTTGGGAAGCACAATACATGGATGGGACACCAGTAAGTCTCCAGTTTGGATGTCCAGTAATACCTGTTCCTTACAGGACGCTGCCTTGTCTGGTATAATACCCTTAATTTTGACTTTCGAAATTGGTATGGACGGGATACGAACTCGGCTTTGAATTTCCGATACTAAGGCTTGTGATACCACACTGACCGTGGCTCCTGTATCAGCCAGAGAGCATATATTCAAACCGTGAATTCTAGTATAAATTACTGGTTTTTCTTTAGGTCGGGGCAAGTTACTTTTAATAGGATCCTCTAGTAGATCATCTGGAGTGATAACCCAATTATGAATAGCTACAGTCACCCAACCGGCATCCTCGCGAAATGTTCTATCTCCTTGCACTAAACTTCTCGTTTTTTATCCTCCCCCCCGATCTCAGCAAAACTGGGTGCATTTGGGTTAAGATTCTTCTGCCTGGCTCCGTTGTGGAATTCTTGGTAACCCAAGCTCGCAGCTCCCGGAGAGTTGGCAGCACTGTGGGTTCGTATTGCTTCCTGCCATGTGTCTGGTGTTGATACATCCCCCGATCCTCTTACCCTTGAGTTGAAGGCCCCCTCCTGTCTGTCACCATCTCTCGGGCGCAGTGAACTCTCCCTAGGTCTGTTATACCTCGCTCGGTCTCCATTCCACCGCTGGTTGTTATTTCTGGAGTTGTAACGATCTCCGTCTCGTCTCCAGTACGGCCGGTCATTCCTTCGCTGTCCAAATGAATTCCTTCGGCGTTCTTGTCCTCTCCATCGGTCCGGTTCATCCTGCCATGTGCTCCACCTTCGAGGTCGCCAGTTCGTGTCTCCTCTGGGTTTAGGGTTTTCTTCTTCTCGTTCCCTCAGGGTTGGCGTTTGAGTGCCGGAATTTTGACACTCCTTGTGGCTTCCTTCCCCAATCTGCTCTTCCGCATGAACGTTCACATGATGGACAGTTTCTATAGCCCGTATACGTGGCTGATGCAGTGCAGACGTCTGGTCCCAGAGCCTAAGCATTTCCTCAGCGGCTACTTCCGTCGTAACATTTGCCGCGATTAGAGCTCTTTGTACCTCTACAGGCAACTGCCTAATATTGGTCGTGACGATTTCCATTTCTTCGGGCTGATGATCTAGCTCTTGCAAACGTAAGTATTGGGAAATAAAGAACTCGTTTAGTCTTGTGGGAGTACTATTTGCATACCTACCAGCGTAGAGCTCCATTCTAAGCGCCAGCTGATGCTCCTGATTCCAGAATTTATTCAGGAATGCGCGTTTGAACTCATCATAATTTTTAAATGCTTGCCCAAATGCCTTGAACCAGGCTCCAGCAATCCCTCCAAGATACCTTTCTGCCGTGCGTAATCTGCGCTCTGGTGGTATCTGGCATTCGTCCATGTATGTCTCTAACTCTTTAAGGAATGAACGGGACGTGACCTCCCCATTTCCCTCGAATTTGTTAGGTTTCTCCTCGGGTGCCCTAATTCCAATGATAACCCGGGAAAACACTGTCCTGACTGAATAGGGTAGTATTTCCTATTCCTGGCTTACCCCTAAATGATTCTCCTAGCAGTTCATGTCCCTCATCCTGACTTTCATTCAGGCTGTCACCTCCATACTGGCGTTCTATCGGGCCGTAAGTCCTACTCAGCTTCCGCTTCTTTACTCCGTTTTCCTCCTCGATTTTCAATTGGTCCAACTTATCACGCATATTCTCCATTTCATGCTCTAACCCCTGTATTCGCTTCTCAGTTGTCCGTTGTTCCTGCTCTCGGCAATTCTTCAAACCCTGGACCTCAGCGCTGACTTCCTTCCTAGTCTGTTGTAAACCCAGTTCTAGTCCAGCAATCTTAGCCTTATTCTTTTCGGTCGTCTTCTCATATTAGTCAACTACTTCTTGAGTCCTAGCCTCTAGTTTTTCTTCTATTCTTACTAGTTCTTCTTGGGTATGGTCCATACGGACTACTACTGCCACCAGGTTTTCTCTAAATGTTCCTAGTTCGGACTGAGTCTCCTTGTCTTTTTCTTCCTTACGCTGTTCTATTCCCTCGATACTGTTCTTTACTTCACGAATTTGTTTCTCTACCGTTCTGTGGGACTCTTCAACCTGTTGACTTAACTTCTCGGTCGTGGTGACACAGCACAGACGTACGTTCTCTATTTTCGTATCTAATTCTGCTATGGTTTCCCTAGTCGCTTCATTTTCAGAGGCCAATTGCTCCAAACGAATGCTAGTGTGCTCCTTTAGCTCAGTTATTTGGTTCGCTACCCGTGTCTCTGTGAGTACTAATTGTTCGGTCAAGTGTTCCTTAAGTTCTTTTACTTGTTCCGAGTTCCTAATTTCCTGTTCTTTAAATTTTGCACTGACTTGGTCGTTCAAACGCTCACCGTTCTGAACCAATAGCTCACTATTCCTATCCGCTTGTCCTTTAATAACTCCTACATCCTCCTCTCTAAGCGCCACAAGCTGTGCCTCGCTTTTGGCACACTGTTCATTGAATAGCTCCTTTAGCTGATCGCTCAGGTGCCTCAGCACCTTTCCCATGTCTACCGACATTCACCCTCACTCTTCGTAAGGTCCGGCGGAAAAACCGCTCCGTCTGTCACCGATTAAATTTCAAGTCCAATCAATTTCCCTCAATTCTAATTTATCAAAATGTTCCTAACTGCTAAACTCTCGAACTTCCAAAGCCTGAGTAGGCTACCTCAATATAACATCATGTCATTCAAACATGACACTATGATACAAAATATATACAACACAAACACAAAATTCTCCCACAAATGTCATAAAACAGCAAAAACTTCAACATGCAAAAATCAAAGCTACATTATTATACACCTGTGAAACACAACAACTTACAGATCAAATCCCCACACGAATATCATCCAACACTCCATGGTAACCACAAAATTAGCACATCCTCGCTAATCAACATCACCTGCAATATCCATATTCTAATGGTAAGACCACGGGACATATAAACAACGGAATACCTCTCTGAACTGGCAGTCATATAAACATCACAAGTCTCAACAAAATACTCCTAATACATCACAAAGCTAACAGTACAGATCAAAGACCAAACTTGGTATACCTGCACTATACATAATTGAATGCAGCTGTCATAACATATGCCTGAAATCAAGCCTTGCATGACCTTTATTTACCGAAATATTAGGTCCTGCATTTATAGACACAAATTATGACCTATAGCCCTATTTACGGAGAACATCAGCAAAATACAACTTGGCTGTGTGAGCTCGTTTACACAAATATCAAGCGTCACCTGACGGCATAATAAAACAAGCTGTATGACCCTCCTTACTGCAATATCGGGTCCTCAGTTAGCCACACCAAGTTCACTATGTTTACTATGGCGCTATGGTCCCTTTTACTGAAATATCGGGTCCACAAATTACTCGGCGTCATTAATACTATGGCGCTATATTTAGCCCTCATTTACGGAAATATCGAGCCCCACAGTTGCTTGGCGCCATAAATACTATGTGCCCTACAGGACTCTAAAGTTCCGGCCAGGCGAAAGCCGGTCTCGAACCCAGAGTACAGTAGTGAACGAACTCTCACAAACGTGAGCTGGTGCACATAGTCTTACCTGTACACATATCCACGCTCAGCCGGATAATAGCGCTCTTCTCAGGGATAACATGGGGATCAATGGGCAACAAAGATAAAACACTAGGATATGTGACTAATCAGGTAAGAATCAGCTAAATTAAAATAAAAATATCTAAGAGAAAACATCGCTGCATTCAAAGTTTAACAAACAGGGATTTATTACATAAAATTGAATTGTTTACAAATGAAAGAGCTTTCAAAATGCTTGGGTCAAGATAATGTTGAGCCGAAGACAACCAGTTCACTGCCTTCACGAAACAGCTGGGCTGTAAGAAGCATGTTACAAATTGTGTAAGTAACGAACTCTAGAAAAACGGATATCTGCTGAAATACACATCTAACAGTAATTCCCATAAAATTTACTATGCCTCGAACCATCGAACCCCGGTGCAAACTAATATAAACACATAATGTACTGTGTCCTGACTCGGTCACGAACCCTAGTCCCATGAAGAGTAAGGCGTATAATATTCATACACGAACAATCTAAAAAGAACGCAACCACCATATCCAAAGTGACAATATCAAACGGGCCAGTGTTAAAATTAAAGTAGTACAAACAGAGCAACAAAAATCTCTCCCTGCTTTCAAAACATCAAGGTCGTCTCCTCCCCTTAACACACTCGACAAGCTGCAGACGGCAATATAACCAAGTCTCAAGACTGTGACGTCAGGCACAACAACCCTCACCCTCCGACCACTTCACAAGCGACAGTCCACCTAATTTACGAGCTCAGCTGGCTACAGGCTAAGGAATCTCGCCTTTCAAAAACCCCACGTAATCTGGCTGCTAAAAAGCACTCTTTAAATACACCTGGGCTATCCGCCCTCATCTCAATATCACCAGCACTATACAAATCTTACTTCCGCCTTCCATGGGCTCAACCTTGATAATACAAAGACACAAATCATTATGCGATAGTCACATGGCCATAATAAGGCATCTCTAATGCATCCAATACACTCTCAAACTGTGCTGGGCTTTCTCATCTCAAATACATACAGTCAGCTACCTGAATAATGCTCATATCTCTCAAATATTCGGACTCGCTCGCCCTGTCAGTGAAGCTAGGTGAATAACGGGTTATATCCTGGTCACAACTATACACATCTACGTCTGCAGAGACAAATGCCTAAACGCGATACAATAAAAGTGCCTGCCTGTTAGACTAACCTACTATGACCAAGGGAGTTCGACCTGACCCATAAAGATAACACGTACGCTAATCAAAGGAGATATAAACATCCTAACAAGGAATCTACAAACAATCATCTACCCTAATGTACGGGGTTCGAGCTTGAGGCCTAGCTCTTTATTACCAAGAAATTTTCCTACCATAACTAATCTGTTGACTGACGGACCCCCTATTCCTATCTAAATTTAAATGACATGCTTGAAACAGAATTGGAAAGCTCTGACCTTATGTTATTGATGACATGACGGAGCGGCCCTCCCTGTGGACCACTGAATTTACCACATCATGACAAACTGCGACGGTTGTAGCAGATACTGGTGACCACTTGGAGACATTCTTTCTTGCGTGACTCCTTCGTACAGCTCCTTAGATGGTTGGGAGATGTCCCCTTCGACGTCGCGCTGATCAGGTACACCCCACGTTCCTGGGTCGATTCCCGTTGTCGTGTTGGCTTCAGCTCCGGTTGTGGCTTCCCCGAAATGATGATGTGAAAGCTCGTTCTGACTTGATGCAGGGATAACTGAAAACAAATTCATTTATTACAGACTGTCCAAATTCGATGCCTGTTTCCACTACTATCATGTCTCACACGTTACATTGACCAAGTCTTGTTCAGAATATTAAACCTGGTACACAATAGTTTCTTCACTACTCTTAGTCACTGTTATTTCATCCCTCCACTCGGACAACATGTAGTGCTTGAATTACCCTGAGCCTGTATTTATTCTAGCATTAAGTCTGTTACAACTTGACCTCACAGAAATATGAAGCTACTAGTTCATTAGTCTCTTACAAGCAGTACCACATCTCACCATAGCTATCAACTCAGGTAAAATCAAGAATTCAGCTGAATATTCAAGTTGATTACTTACTTCCTCGCAGATACAGTAGTACTAGTAGTATGTGCAGCTCGAAGACAAAGCGTTGTTCTCAGTACCAACACGCAGTATGACGACTTGTTCAAGCAGCCTTCCGGTCAAAGAATGAGACTGATATGCCAGGCGGCCTTGTTTTTATAATCCAGTTTAGCGTAACCACGCCACTTGATCGCGTGCAGGATACGCGCGCCCGCGACTCGAAGTTTTCCCGCACAACGCACGTCAAGTACTCTATTTAACGAATGCATTTATGATTGCAGCCCTAATGTATATCAAAATAAAGCAAAAATTATGCAGGTTGCAATTCTTTTCTCAAACCCAATGCAACTCTTCCGTAACCAAAGATATGAATTTAATTCTTTCTTCCCTCCTAATGTAAGTTTTGCCGGGATCCGGGAAGCGTCCCCAATCTTCATTAAGAGGCTTGGCTTGGGACATAACTCCCTTTAATGAGGTTCTGGAGATTTCTCATAATGACGCTCCAGCTCTCTTCACAAGAACGCTTCTTCTGGACTCTTTTATGAAAGAGTAGTCCAGTTACAAACATGGCCACCTCCATTTCTTAAAATTTTTCAGGAGAGGCAAAAAACTGTTTAATACATTTCCTACTTACCTTTTGAGTTAATTTTTTGAATGCAGATTCTCAGCAATATCAGAAACATATTTACATAAATATTTTATATGATATTCCATAGTTAAGTAGAAAATCACTGTTGAAATATGGAGTTGGCCAAGTTTGTAAGTAAACAATGGAGCTGGCCACTTTTGTAACTGAAGTCCACGACTAATGCACTGATTTAACATAGTAAAATGGTCAGTAATTCTAAAATTTATGACAGATGCATTCAACAAACACGTAATATGTAAAATTGTCAATTTTAATGAGGAAAATGTGGTTATTTTATAAATGAGACAAATATAAGGAGATCTTTCATACATTCTATGGTAGTTTTCAGTTTTTTGAAACTGCAGAATCACTTCAACAACTTCAAAATCACCCTCAGTATTCTGAATGAGACATTCACAACAATCAGCCGCTGCAGGTACCTCTGGCTTGGTGTCATTTTCGTCAACAATCTTTTGAAACCATTTCAGTTTCTCATGTTTGTTCCACTACTCTCCATAGTGTTTCTGAAGCAAATTTCTCACATCTTGTATCTTCAATGGCTTTACTCTGATGCCAGGTACTAGTTCTGTAGGATTTATATCTTTCGGTCGTTTACCTTGTACCTCTACCGTTTATCTTTTTTCGTAACTGACAAAGACTGCGCAATCTCAATATTGTAGTTGAGTTCCCCACTAACAGTAATCGAGTTTGACTTCCTTGCAAGCACAAGTCTTTTAATTTGTGAAATTTTAAAGTGAAGTGCTCCAGAATCATTCACACACGTTTTATCTTCAGCTTTCCAATCAAGATTATTCCAGTGGGTTTTCAGGAGCTTTACCATTCCATGTTTCCTAAAAACATCGTGGTAGTCTTCTAGTTGAACAATTGTACCCACCTTCTTTAAATCTCTTACAATTGTTCCAAAAACTCTATCGCTCGGCATGTAAGACTGGCCAGTGATATTTTTCTCCATATCACAAAGAAGCCTTTTGATGTATAATTGCCTATTTCCTTTTACGGTATAATAAAACTATTAACAACAGCAAAAAATTTCTAGTACAGCAATCGTTCATATCACACAATATCAACAACCACTGTTTACTTGCAGTTCCCACAAACATCTGTGCCAGCCACGTGATTAAATTGAAACTTATGATTGGTCGATTTTGTTACCAATGCCTTAAGGAGTTGGACGTTTATGTAACTTAGGTTGATTTTATAATGCTAAATTAACACTGTTATGGCCGATTTTGATACTAACTAATCTCGTAATGAGATTCCCCATATTCTTTACTGAATGAATCGGCAATAACCCCGATTTAAAAAAAATGGAGTTGGCCATGTTTGTAACTAGGCTACTCAAATATACTATAAGACAATGACTTCGTGGGTGGTCTTATGTAATCCCAATATCCAATACTAAAATCTATACTATTGGTCCATGAAGAGTATGGTTCAATATGCATACCGAAACCTTCCCCGGGATGAATATACTCTAAATATAAAGTTTGGCTGAGATCTGTCTAGCCGTTTCGACGTGATGTTGGAACAGACAAACAGACAGACAAACAAACAGGCACGAAAAGTAAAAACCACCGATTCGGTCTTGAGTTGACCTAAAACGGATAAATATCTGAAAAATTGGCCAAAAAACAATTTACAGACAGCGGACCCCCTACAACTTTATTTATTTAGATGACACATGCACTTCAATGATAAAGTTTACCTATTGCTTTTGTTCTCCTCAGAGCATCCAGTGACCACTAAACAGGCTGTTTACCATGCATAGAAACATTTTCGACGATAACTTGCGATAGTTGTTGTTAGTGTACACCTTAATCCCGCTTTTTGATACATACCGGCCCTATCCTAATTAATCAACGGAAAATGCAGCAAAACGAACAACAACAAAAGAAAGTAAAATAGAGTAATTTTTGTACATTTTATATAGGTTTTAAAACACACAAACTGTGAGGTATACCATGGGGCATACGGTCCTGTAGTGCCTTATTTAAAGGTACAAGTTAAATCGCTTTCACCTGTCATAACTTTACGTGCTCTGAAAGCCCCATGCGGTACATCCCTGAAGGAACGAGTGAGTCACGTTTACGACCTCGCCGAAAACCTTCGTTTTGCGAATATATCAACATTCTGGGCGCTCCAGGACTCTACCGGAAATTTATCATTACTCATGTAAAACAGGCTCCCAGCAGTCAATGTGCGTTGCTGGAGCAGAAATGTGAGTATTGAGAGAGTCTTCATGGTGAAGTGTTGGAGCAGTTTTGGTTGTTGTTGTTGTTGTTGTTGTTGTTGTTGTTGTCATTGGGTGAGTGGTAGTTAATTGGTGCTAGATTTTTCGAATGATACGCGATAAGTAGTTCACTGTGTGGAGCAGTCACGTGAATTGATAGTATGAGTTTTTTGTTTTTGTTTTGTGTTGAGCCAAGTGTACAGTCATCGTGCTGCATGATAGTAAACAGACGTGTTGCAACCCAAGTACAGGGAAATGCGGAGCAAAGAGAGTGTTGAATGCTTAGCGAAGTGTAAGGAGAGAACTGTCAATCAAGATTACCAAGAGGTCACCCACATCAGGTAAGTACCAACAAACTGGAGACCTGTTGTGAGGATTGATTTTGCAAATAGCCACTAGTTAAGGAACTGTTGTCATTCATCGTCAATTATAACTGTGTGCTGTATATGGGTATCAGGCCGAATGGCTCAGACAGTTGGGGTTCTAAATGGAGAGATTCGATCCGGACTGTGCCCGATGGTATTTGAAAGTGCTCAAATAGGCCTTCGTCAGCCTCGTATCGGTAGATTTATCGACACGTAAAATATCTCCTGCGGGACTAAATTCCGGCCCCTCGGCTTCTCCGAAAACAGTAAGAAATGTATATAGTGGAATGTAAAACTATTATAATTACTATTATTATTATCATTATCTATATAAATGAAGTTGAAGGGGGTCCGCTGTCTGTAATCTCGTTTGTTTTACCAATTTCAGATATTTATCCGTTTTCGTTCAACTCAAGACCGAATCGGTGGTTTTCATTTTTCGTGTGTCTGTTTGTCTGTCTGTTTTTTCGTTATTTCCACCATCACGGCGAAAAGGCTGGATAGATCTCAACCGAACTTCATATTTAGATTATATTTATCCCGAGGAAGGTTTTGAATCTTTGAATAGACGGAGGGTTTGTAGGAAAACCAGAACGGTTTTCCTCCATTTTCTCTTATACTACTGATTTTCTGTAAACTCCGTGGACCGTATGTGAAACGCATCTTCATTATAAACAACTTTCGTTATGTTCATAATTTACCTACTCTTCAAATGACGGAGAAAATTATTTTCTGCAGGTATCATCCTCTGCAATGAGTGGCCGACAGACCGACAACGAACCTACAGGTTACCATGGCAACGTCTCTGACTGCATGCCAGCAGGAAAGTAACGTATTTCCATTTTCCTCATCAGGTCTTTAAATTCGTGGTTGTTCCTTGGGTAGAAGGCAAGAGAGGCGTCAATCGGGCATTCTGTGAATATTGGCGGAATATCGTTGGAGGTTATAACCGTCCTCCAATATCTCAAGTAATAACACCATTACTCATCTCCTTATCTGTTTATCTAAGAATCCCTTTGCCTAAATGTCTCCTCTGTTACCGCTTTCTTATATTCAGAACTCACACCAGCATAATTTATTGAGGGGCATTTGATTCTCCAATACATTCACTTGGCATTTACATATTTGTCGTCATCCGGCTATCCTCAGTTATAATCCATTTTCTATTAATGTCAGCTTTCTTAGATGTATTATTTTGCTTTCTTAATTACTCCATATATATCCGAGTGCTAATCACGAAAGCTGGACACTCTTTTCTTAGAGGAAATATTCCAAGCTATACAAATGTATAATTTTTGGCCCCGGATAATATCGAAATATGGATGAAATTTTAAGACGGTGCAGACCTTCGTTTCGGGATAGTTGGTGGCTAATCGGTAAGTCGTATCACAATTCAGAAAGCACAATTGCCTTTAATTTTGGAGAGATCTACAACTTTTGTCCATGACATTTTGTCATATTTCTATCCCTTACAAATTAAATAGAGCTCTATTTCTCGATTTCATATTAATTTTGTACTTTTACACGTATATTTTATCATTTGGCACAATTACAGGAAAGATAGAATCATGACATTCGGCTCGCACATTAACATGACCAGTGTCCATGTGACAGCCAAATTTTATGATTATATCTGTCACATGAGTTTGAAAAATATAAAGTAGTATGTGAAAACTGTACAAACTTTCACCCCATTCAATGACTCTAACTCTATCAAACCATACATATAGGAGATACGAGAAGACGTCATGGGACCTACCATGTAGAACGCTGAACGAGTCGTCTGATGGTTAAGTCAGTTTGTAGGTGTAATTTAGTATAGTCTTACTCACTGCATTTAAAGTAATTTACGGAGAAATCCGTATACATTGTAGAATACCGTAGCGAAGCACGGGTACATTTGCTAGTTATTATTATTATTATTATTATTATTATTATTATTATTATTATTATTATTATTGTGTGTCTTTCCTCTTCATACTCAGACACTACACTACCAACCACCACAGAAACACGCAATAGTCTAGTGATTATCTACCTGCATATGGGTTTGGCGTCAGAAAGGTCATCCGGTCGTAAAACAGGACCAAATGAACACGTACGGCACGGCTCGCACGAGCGACCCCACAGGTGTGAGAAAAGCGGTAGAACAAGAATAATATTAGTGTGAGTGTACTGATTGGGTCATCCTAAATTAAATGAAATGAATAATGCGGACAGGATTTTTTCGTAACAATACTTTACATCCGAATTAGAATTGTGAATAGTAGGGTTCCAGTGACCCTTCCTCTTTCTTAGCCTATATCCTCACGAAATGAAGGGTTAGAACTCACACATTCAATTCGCACTGAACTACAGTACTTAATAATAATCACTTGACAATAACCCAGCACCAAAATATTGAGCTAATCTCCAACACTACTGCAGCACACTTTTGTGTCTCCTACAATTACTATGATGTCTATTACATTTTCCCTTATATGACAACCAACACCACCAATAAGTTTTCTGGTAATGCTTTCTCTTATTGGGTTCAATAATGAAAGCTGTCATCGTTCTGTAAGTTCCTTCCGTCTCTTAATTTTGTCGCCAGAATATTGGCCATTATGACTGTCTGCCAAGAGAAAAATACGATAATCTAAGCGCGGAAGAAGACAATGGCACGAGATTAACCTTTACTGTTCGTTAAATTGTCGTCATATGCTAGTCTATGGTTGGTTGGGCGCAGATTTGTGGATGAGTCGCTCGATAAAAAAAAAAGGCGGATACGGCAGTAATATGAGCTGGGAAGTGAAAATATAAAGGTCGTAGGTCGAAGATATATAACACAGGGATTGCGCAATATCACTGGCCTGGGATATAATGTGATGTTCCATATATTAGTCTCTAATGGGTGGTATGATATTACCATATATTTAATTGCACGGACATCTTTCCATAGAGACATTTCATGTGATGTGAATTGACTTTAACATTGAGTAATTATATGAATATTACAATTCACCATATAATACCAGCAGTGGTAGTTTTGAGGTAGATTTCCATCTCGTCCTTGAAGATGACGGTTTAAAGATATAAGACCCGTTTTGAGAATAAGAACTGGGTTTGCTTCCCGTGTGGAGTCAGTTTAAAGAGAGCTGTGGCCATTTTCTAGGAAGGAGATACAAAATATGAAAGTATATTGCTGCTATGCAGAGGATTTATTTATTGAACTGAACTTTACGATAAAGGATAATTTGAATTGTAGATATATAAATCGGTTCTTCGGTTTTTAGATAGTGTCGATTAACCTCAATGTCCAGCTCCGTGTCTAAATGGTTTGCGTTCTGGCCTTTGGTCCAGATGATCCGGGGTTCGATACCCAGGCGTGTCGGAATTTTAACTTTAATGGGTTAATTCGTCTGGCTCGGACGCTAGGTGCGTATGCCATCTTCATCTTTATAAATTATCTTAGGTATGGCACCGTCCTCACTGGCCTATACGTTGACTAATAGTAAAAGGCCTGAACCAGGTCTCTCCGGAGGCCATATGCCTTTGAGAAGTTCGTGGAGGGTGACTTTAAACGCATCTATTCATCGCATTTCGAAAGTATTCGTTTCTAACGCCTGTTGTACACCATTTTCGTTCAATTCAATACTTCACAAAATGAACTGTTAAATCTTGTTAGCAGTATTCGGGAGATAGCAGGTTCGAACCCAGTGGTACGAGGTGCACGATGATCTTCATGAACGGCATCAGCTTTCTACCATTCGTAGTAGAATACGTAGCACAGCTATGAAGCTTCATGATGCGTTCGCTGAGAGTAGAACTTCACTGATCAGGTAAAATATACAACTATGACACCGTAGGTCATCGGTACTGGAGACGTAAGGAACTGATCTTCTAACCCGAAACTATTAACGGGTGCAGACCTCATCCTAGTCAGTGAGATTAAATATCACAAAACTACAAACACAAATGCAGTAATAGTAAGAAAAGTAATGAAACTTCTCTCAAGGCCTTGTAATGGTCTGTAAACTAATATCCCATATGGGTACAGCGTAAAGCGTGATTACTTCTTATATAGCAGTAATTTATCAGTTTACTGTATTTCATGGCTTCTATATTAAGTAGATTTTCGTGAGCGTATTTTCGTGTGCAGCAAATTTAAACGAAATGAAATTCGCATCGACATTTACAAGATTCATTAAGCTGAAATGCAGAGTGAATTGCAATATCGGCACACTTTCCGACACGAGTAGGAGAGATTTTATCAAAACTTCCTCTAATAGTTTTTTCTTCATTCTGATAATCCATTCATCTAAGTTGATGGGAGTTCCATGTGCGTACTGGAACGATGTGGTAGAGATTGTGCGTTCGTTTATCGCCATGCGGCATGCAAGAAGGGGGTATTCACTGGGGGACTCGCCATGTATCTTCAGTTTAATTATCGGTGCTCTTAAGGAGAGTCATGGTTCAAATTTTAACAGTGTGAGTCCAAGATATCTCCGTTTCAATTTTGCACTTACCATGCCATTCAGTTATTTCTCTTTCAAAGAATATAATTACTTTCAAACTACAACCATTTTCGAAGTTTCAGGTGCCAATTTTTTAAAGGAAATGGTCATGATTTTAAAGAGCCACCTTTGAAAGGAAATGATCATGCTTTTGAGCAAGTCATACATACAATTTCTACAATTTTGTATTTTTCAGCATTCTGCCATATAAGAAATGTTTTTAATCACATTTTTCATATTCCCGTAAAATATCCAGGATATCTTCCATTATGTACAAAAATTAAAAGTTTCTATGCTATCTTATGTTGAAGTGAATATTAATACTACTACTTATTCGACTCTTAATGTGACCAATGGAATGTTCTTTTTCCTTACATTTTCTACGGAATACTAAATTGAAACTTTGTACCTCCTATATTTCTTGCCTGGTCGTCGTCATAAGACCTATCTGTTTCGGTGCGACGTAAAGCCCCTAGCAAAAAAAATATATTTCTTGCTTTACAACAGAACGCAGACTAACAATTTATAATGTGTATATTAAGAACCAACTATCCACATTTCAATACAATATCTATAAGTCAAACATTGAATGAGCAGTATTTTCCAAATTTTGTGTTATTTTTTCCTACAAGACTGCACATTAGTTGTAAAATCGTGATAGTGTGAGCTATAAAAGTGTGGAACTTCAATATTTCAGTCCTGACTCAGTCATGAGCCCCGGCATCTTTCGAAAAAACAGTGCACAGTTGTTCCTTTATAACAAAGACGTTAAGGAATTAATACCTGACTGGCAGCCTATCACCAAGACACAATCTCTACCTCTGGTGACCTCGACGCAGATTACTCTGACCTACTGAACGCTTGGTTCTTCAATTTCATTACCGTTACTTTCGGTAAGAATAGCATGATTACCCTTCCAAAGACCCTTGACAACACCACCATCGACTTTACATAGGCAAAATTAGTCTTCGTTACTACAATCTTATTCGTTTCTTACTGTGGTTATCATTGGAAACTTGTAAGTAAGATTGAATTGTATTGAATCTAACGCATCCTTCAATGCGTCACGTGACGTTCTCAAGAATACCCAACGGGACTTCCATCACATGACATTACTCGTAACGTTTACCTTCACTCTTCAACTTTTTCTATTCGTGTAGTACACTTTTTCTTTGTAGCAACTTTATTATGAACAATTTGTAGTAGAAATAAATAGAATAAAATAAAAACGAATTGGTCCCATTTCAACTCTCCACAAGCACCTACAATGTCCTAGGCTGAAAATGGCGTAATTAAAATGCATTGAACAGCTATACCATTATTAGGAGAACAATAGCTGCCAATAAATTGAAGTCCATTGTTATAGACAGGGTACATAAGCTCACTGAACGTAGAAATTACAGTACCAAATTCAAACATCAAAAGAGTATAAAGTAAATATCTGGTCCCGGTAAAATAAATAAAGGGTGTCTCAAACGATAGAATAGTTAGTGGAATATTTCAGGCTTAATTTATGAAGCCGTATTTAAAACATAAGTTATCGGAAGCTCTAAATCAATATTGTATGCTTAGATTGCAGAAGGTCAAAAGCAGTAATCCTTGAAATGTAATATTATTATTATCGGTAAAAAATTCGAACAAACATTGAATGCAAGGAATTAATAAAATATAAAGGTAAATAGAACTATACCGAGTTTTTATTGTTAATATTATACAATTTGCTTTACTTCGCACCGACACAAATAAGTCTTTCGGCGACGATGGGGCAGGGAAGGTCGAAGATTGGGAAACAATATTTTTTGTTACAATTTGTTTTACATCGCATCAGACACAGATAGGTTTTAAGGCGACTATGGGATAGGAAAGTTCTAGGAGTGGAAAGGAGGTGGCCGTGGCCTGAATAAGGTACAGCCCCAGCATTTACCTGGTGTGAAAATGGGAAACCACTGGAAATCATCTTCAGGGCTGCCGAGTGTGGGGCTCGAACCCAGTATCTTTGAGATACAAGTTCACAGCTACGCCCTCCTAACCGTACGGCGAACTCATCCGGCTGTGAAGAAAGCGATCATGGCCTTAAATAAGGTATACTTCCAGCATTTTCCTGGTGCGAAAATGGGAAACTATGGAAAACCATCTTCATGACTGCCGACAGTGGGGTTCGAACCCACTATCTCTCACACGCAAGCTGACAGTTACGTGACCCTAGCTACGCAGCCACCCTCAGGGTGTTAGCGAAATTGCCCGACGAAGGATGAAGTCGGAATAAAATATCGAAATTTAGATTGCAGCCCATCATTTAGCAACCGACCTCTACAGTTCAAAAACCTTTCCAATCGAGACATGGCAATGTAACCTGTTAACTAAAAGTACAGTGTCACACTTTGTACCAGAAGCATTGCCGTGCATTAATTTCACTGTCGGTCTTGCACTGTAAAGAAATTACTGTGGATTTTCAATTGTATTTGAATATAATATTATTTACACTCGTTCAGGCTTTCACGGATAATGCCACTGAGAAGATTAAATCGTGTTGCGGTAGTTAGCGTTGTTGATATTATGAACAGGTAAATCCCCACTTATCTCCGGTGGAACACGTTTTCATCTTCATAACGAGATGTTGATGGGTAAGTTCATTGGGCTCAATTTGTATTGCTCAGATCAGTTAGATGTGCAGCCACGTACAGCGAGCACCCTTTGGAGTACAATCATGGATCATTCTGCAGGTTAAATGAGGGATATCTAATCTGTGGTACGCGTACCAATGGTTTTATGCGAATGAATGGCGGGTGGTATTGGAAAAATCACGGGAGAAATATTGAAACACTTCAAACTGCAAATAACATAAGCAGACAATTTTAATGGCAATATGTTTGTATAAATAAATTTATATGAAATCTTGGGAGTAGTTTATTATCGATTTAATAACACACAACATTGAATCACATTCATGAATAAATATAATGATTTGGCCGTGCGGTTAGTGTCGTACTGCACTGTCGGTAGCCCTGAAGATGGTTTTCCGTGGTTTACCATTTTCACACCACGAAAATGCTGGGGCTGCACCTTAATTAATACCACGGCCGCTTCCTTCCCACTTCTAGTTTTTTCCTATCCCATCGTCGCCATAAAACCTATCTTGTTAGAGTGACCCAAGGCAACTTGGAAAAATATATATTTATTTTTGTTGCCCTTCCTCGTAACTCCGAGTTTTCCTTCTGAATGTTGCATTTACATTTCCATTGCTGGATCCAAACGTAACAATAAAACCACGCTATAGTCTAGAATGCAGTGAAGTTTCTTCTCACCCTCACAACAACAAATTTGTTTGACAATGTTTTCTCATCCGATGAATATTTGAAGAATCAAAATAGAAACAGACCACGTTGAACCTTACCTCAGACTGAAACACAGGAAAACTCCATATATTAAATGTCTAACACCAAAATGTCCGGCTCATCCATTACACAACTTCCAAACTATTTGAAAATACGAATATAACTGTAAACAAAGCCATACTCAAGTTAAATTTTAAGTGTTTATTAAAATAAGAGTATACTGATGATACGTAAATATTTATATTGCGGATCTAATACTTTCATACTAAAAATACACTTTTTGTTTTCGTTTAATAATATTTAACTCCTGATAAGACCTGATCCTTATAATGCACTTTGTGTTCTGGTATGAGCCAGAAAGAAAGTAAAGTAAAAGAACAGCCTAAGTCTTACCTTCGGCTCTGACAATATGAAAGTGACTGTAGTAGGGTGAAAGTACCTTCAGCTCTGGCAATATGAATGTGACTGTAGTAGGGTCAAAGTACCTTCGGCTCTGACAATATGAATGTGACTGAAGTAGGGTCAAAGTACCTTCGGCTCTGACAATATGAAAGTGACTCTGGTAGGGTCAAAGTACCTTCGGCTCTGACAACATGAATGTGACTGTAGTAGGGTCAAAGTACCTTCGGCTCTGACAATATGAATGTGACTGAAGTAGGGTGAAAGTACCTTCGGCTCTTACAATATGAAAGTGACTGAAGTAGGGTCAAAGTACCTTCGGCTCTGACAATATGAAAGTGACTGTAGTAGGGTCAAAGTACCTTCGGCTCTGACAATATGAAAGTGACTGAAGTACGGTCAAAGTACCTTCGGCTCTTACAATATGAATGTGAATGTAGTAGGGTCAAAGTACCTTCGGCTCTGACAATATGAAAGTGACTGAAGTAGGGTCAAAGTACCTTCGGCTCTGACAATATGAATGTGACTGAAGTAGGGTCAAAGTACCTTCGGCTCTGACAATATGAATGTGACTGAAGTAGGGTCAAAGTACCTTCGGCTCTGACAATATGAAAGTGACTGAAGTAGGGTCAAAGTACCTTCGGCTCTGACAATATGAAAGTGACTGTAGTAGGGTCAAAGTACCTTCGGCTCTGACAATATGAAAGTGACTGAAGTACGGTCAAAGTACCTTCGGCTTTGACAATATGAATGTGACTGTAGTAGGGTCAAAGTACCTTCGGCTCTGACAATATGAAAGTGACTGTAGTAGGGTCAAAGTACCTTCGGCTCTGACAATATGAATGTGACTGAAGTAGGGTCAAAGTACCTTCGGCTCTGACAATATGAATGTGACTAAAGTAGGGTCAAAGTACCTTCGGCTCTGACAATATGAATGTGACTGAAGTAGGGTCAAAGTACCTTCGGCTCTGACAATATGAAAGTGACTGAAGTAGGGTCAAAGTACCTTCGGCTCTGACAATATGAATGTGACTGAAGTAGGGTCAAAGTACCTTCGGCTCTGACAATATGAAAGTGACTAAAGTAGGGTCAAAGTACCTTCGGCTCTGACAATATGAATGTGACTGAAGTAGGGTCAAAGTACCTTCGGCTCTGACAATATGAAAGTGACTGAAGTAGGGTCAAAGTACCTTCGGCTCTGACAATATGAATATGACTGAAGTAGGGTCAAAGTACCTTCGGCTCTGACAATATGAAAGTGACCGAGGTAGGGTCAAAGTACCTGCGGCTCTGATAATATGAAAGTGACTGAGGTAGGGTGAAAGTACCTTCTGCTCTGACAATATGAATGTGACTGTAGTAGGGTCAAAGTACCTTCGGCTCTGACAATATGAATATGACTGAAGTAGGGTCAAAGTACCTTCGGCTCTGACAATATGAAAGTGACTGAGGTAGGGTCAAAGTACCTTCGGCTCTGACAATATGAATATGACTGAAGTAGGGTCAAAGTACCTTCGGCTCTGACAATATGAAAGTGACTGTGGTAGGGTCAAAGTAACTTCGGCTCTGACAATATGAAAGTGACTGAGGTAGGGTGAAAGTAACTTCTGCTCTGACAATATGAATGTGACTGTAGTGGGGTCAAAGTACCTTCGGCTCTGACAATATGAAAGTGACTGTAGTAGGGTCAAAGTACCTTCGGCTCTGACAATATGAATGTGACTGTAGTAGGGTCAAAGTACCTTCGGCTCTGACAATATGAATGTGACTGAAGTAGGGTCGAAGTACCTTCGGCTCTGAAAATATGAAAGTGACTGAAGATGGGTCAAAGTACCTTCGGCTCTGACAATATGAAAGTGACTGAAGTAGGGTCAAAGTACCTTTGGCTCTGACAATATGAATGTGACTGAAGTAGGGTCAAAGTACCTTCGGCTCTGACAATATGAAAGTGACTGAGGTAGGGTCAAAGTTAGCAATGCTATTCCTTCTGCAGCCACTTTCAGTGATAAATGATATGGAAAATGTTTGTCATATTGCCTGTTGGTGTCTGCATTTCAGTGGGCTCAAGAGTTGGATATGCAATTGCACCTTCTGGTTTGGTGAGGAAATCAACGGGAAAATACATCGCCCCTCATTTCCATAGTACACCTCTTCAGTGACCTAGGCTACTTACGACAGCTGACGGCGAATCTGCACAGGATCTAACTAGTTTTCAGGCCCATAAATCAAGATTTTTTAAATTAATTTTTTATTTTTAAACCTAAAAATTGATTTTCCTTTTATAATTTTTAAACGTAGCATGCACATTTGGTATCAAATAACCCAAAAGTAAAAGTGAGGCAATTGAAATATACCTGCTTTAATTTTCCTGTAAAGTATATTTTTTAACGAAAGTTGGTACTATTGAACTCAGAGCACTTGCTCAGTAGTATTTTAAGGAAAATTAAGTTGTTTAAATCATTACAATACGCCAATGCAGTTGCTCGTCTCTCATTAAGAAACGCCACAATGTTACTTGCGTCACAATTTTTACAGCACGTCCAAACTACATGGACACGTGATATTCACGGACTTCTCTGCTCCGAATGGCGAAATGCCATCAAGGTGACTGCTGCTGTTCCCATTGTGCGCTCCCGCTAGGGAGGTCCCAGAACAATATCCTCTTCCGCTGCTGTGATAGAGAGCTCGAAACCCCTCCATATACTCTGGGTGCTGGAACTATAGAAACGTTCTGAGTAACACTGGACACCTTGAAGTTCGGTGTATGATGGCGGAAGTCATGAGGATAATCTGCTTCCTGGTTTTGAGTGGCCACTGGCGGAAGTAATGGGCACATTGACGAGATTGAATTGAAACCGTCATGCAAGAGCGGAGTTGTCATTGATCCTACCATTCGCTTTGAGTTACTCAGTGGTCATCCTGAGGAAGTAGACCCTGAAAAGAAAGCCATTTACCAACAAACCATCAAATATTATATGGAGAACTATTGTCGTCAAGATAAATATTATAGGACTCATGATTGTTGCTCGGGGAACGTGCCAAAACTGTTACACCGGTTTTCGATGATCGAAGGTTTTTACAAGCAACTGCTCAGTTCAATTGCTCTAACTTCCTTAAGAGGATCTATTTATATTCTGGGGAACCATATTTATAGCCTGTAATAATTATGGATAAAATTACGAATGCAGTTAATTTGTAAAATAGATAATGTTTTATATAGACATACTTTGTCGTACGGCAGGCCTAAAATGAAGAACGTTTAATTTTTTTTTTAATGTGATATTCCACTCTGAAAACCGTATCTCTTACACTGATGATAGATAGTGTCTCCGTGAATTTCATAACTAAATCTAGATTGGTTGGTATTCAGAATTTTAGCTGATGATTATTTAGGAAGGATCTTGCCAGTGAATTCAGTACCAAATGCTATCGCAATATATTCATTCCTTACCAGCGATTGAGAGTGTTCTAAAATTACGAAATGCGTAATTTTGCGACTTAAAATTTTGTGAAAAATCTTGAAGTGTCAAACCCAGTTCAGTCCAGCTTCAAAATCAGTCAGTGCAAGCGCTCTAGCTTTTGTCCACACCCACAACCTTAAACCAATATTATGCTCAGCCATTTGATTAGCTTTGTCTCTTGAAGTTAAGAGCACATGCAATCCGATATGACTTTGAGATTCCTTCGCTTCTTTTCTAGTTGTTTATAACATCTCTTATGACAAGTTACATAGCTGTGTCCATGAACCTCCAGAAGTAATGTATGACTGTCCTAAATGGCCATTCTTTGAACATAGTCTTTAGTAACAACGGTATTCAACGGCTTATAAAGAGAATCGATAGCAGAAGTTTTCCAGGAAGGCTTTTGCTTCAGCTGTTCATCCACTAGAACTTCAGTGATAGTATCGTCTTGAAGTTTATTCTTAAAAGTGAAAATAGTGTTACAAAAATTGTCTTTCCTCCTCGTCCACTTCATCTGATGAAGACGTTATTCATTCTTGTGTAAAACCTGTAACACATTATTTACGACATTTCTCATAGTGCAAGATGCAAACACGAATAGACAATCTCAACAATTCATTATTTACAGATTATAGTAGGGCTACACGCTCAAGATTGTAAAGGACTACTTTGGAGTCAGACAGAATAGCGGTTTAGTACATTGCCAAACAGAGTGTTACTGCACGAAGCATTTACCACAAACAGCTTGTATGTAGTAAACGAGTCATTATGGGCAGCTACAACTTGCATTACTGCCATCTCTCTGATCTCTGCCCGTTTTCAAAGCATGATATAAATACCAGCCAGGCACACCGCCAATGTTCCTTTTAAGATGAAAATTGGTGCTACTTATGATTACCTACATAAAATTTATATCAGCCGTTGGATTGAACCGCCACTTATTGGTACATTCATAAAACGTTCATATTGTACTACGCTACTCATATCTTCGTAACATATGTACACTATCACTTCTACAAGTAACAGCAAACAAATAAGTATAAGGATGCCTACTTCATATATGATGCCTCGCAGAATTTCAAAATATTGGACCAGGTAATCTTCAGAGACCTCATTACTACATTCGTGCAGGTTTTGAACCGTTTCTGGTTGAAACGGGAAGTTACGCCTTCAGCAATAATGGAAGCAATAAAGTGGAGCTACAGCCCACAACACGGGGAAGGGATTTACCCTTCTGCAACAAAACTTTGGAAAATGCCTAATTTCCCGTGGAACTCAATTTGCATACCCGTTCTGCTTCCTGAATCTCACGGCCCCAGATGCTACATGAGGGGAAAATTGAAGGTATCTGTTTAGAGACAGATAACTCACGAAATATTCTCCAACTACGCGAAGTATAACGCCCTTTCTGTGTTCTTACAGGAAAGTGTTCATTAGCATGTTGAATAACCTTAAGAAAATTTACGAACAATGAGTGACACGTGATTGTACACATTTTGAACATACACTGTACCACCAATTGAATTACATTCCAGTGTCCTTTGTTTTGCCGCTTACGGTACTATCGGCCTATTAACTGTTCGTTGAATGCTATATGATTAGAGTTCTTCTGTAATTGCAAGACTGCAATCAATCAATCAATCAATCAATCAATCAATCAATCAATCAATCAATCAATCAATCAATCAATCAATCAATCAATCAATCAATCAATCAATCAATCAATCAATCAATCAATCAATCAATCAATCAATCAATCGCTGGAGAGACTGGATATTTAGGCAATAATAGGTTAAAATGCAAACTTACTGAAGCGAGTAACAAATATACACTAGCCTGAAAAACGGTTACACTATGAGCATTGCATAAACGTTAGGGATACGGCCCATCAGGACCCCTTGAATTTATGTTACTCTCGTTACTTTATGGAATAACTGGCTTAAGGACATTTTGTAATAACCAAATCAGTTCGTTATCTAACCAATTACTGCCCAAAAATCCGAATTCTAATCATCAATGATCTTCATTTAGAGCTGTCGCCCACGTGACAGGTTCCGTGTCGTGTATTTACCCAGTCTTCTCTTAAATCAAAGGATTTGGAAATTTATCTAACGTTTTCCTCTGTTCATCATTCTAATTCCCAACTGAGGAGATTATTCCCGAAGAGTAAAAGACAGAATCATTAAAAAGAAAAAATGTTACTGGCAAGTCTAAAATTTAAAATGAAAGTTCATCTTGTCACTTTTTTTATTTAGATACAATATATGCATCGTTGTAGAAATTAATTCTGTCAAAATGTTGGTATTTAATAAATATTCAAGAAAAAGTATGTATTTTGTTATTCCTGATGCTTAAACTCTCATCACTTTCATCTGAAAGGCAAATATTTTACTGCAGTCAGCAGAAAACTGACTGTATTTAAATATACAGTAATCAGAATAACTTAATTACAGTGACGGTACAGATATGTGAAAGGAAATAATCGAACACAACAATATAAATTAACAAAGTGTTCTGACACTGCTGGCCCCGTGCTCCGGAAAATGGTCCGCGTTGTCTGCATGGATACGTTTTGTTCTCGCCAAGTCACCCTGTAGTATTTGGTGACTTATTGGCATCAAACGTGATTTTCAACGCCCTTTTCGAAAATGATAAGGACCATTTTGACCGTTTAATTTTGTTTCATATTATGGATCTCAATTTGCAACGTTTTGATTTGGTACCTTTTGGAAATAAGCTTTTCCTTCTTCTACAAACAGGTATTTCTCTCATTGTTCTATTGTAATTCTAACATTTCCTTCATATTATGAACTTTCCTACTTTTTAAAACTCTACTCAAGCATATTCGACTACCAATATCGTGACAAACCAACTCTCCACAGATAGTTTGGTTTCTCAACAATTCTGCAATCGATCGCAACTGACTGTGATTTGGCCTTGCTATAATATTTCTATTCGCAGTTAGCATTTTCTGACAATAAAGTACGATTGATTGAAGAAAAAAAATAGAATGAAAACAGCTCGATTTGTTCTTGGTGGTTTCCGACAAAAGTGTAGCGTTACCAAAATTTTGCAAAGATTGGGCTGGGAAGAACTGGGAGAAAGGAGACGAGATGCTCGACTAGGTGGTATGTTTCGAGCTGTCAGTATACGGATAGTGTGAAAGTACATTAATGTACGCATACGTATGATTGGTGCTTTGAAAAGTAAAAAAAATATAACAATATGAAGATAAGGTTGGAATTCAAGAGGAAAAACTGGGGTAAATATACATTTATAGTAAGAAGAGTCAGGGATTGGGACAATTTACTACTGAAGATGTTCAATCAATTTCCAAATTCCTTGCCGTTATTAAAGAAAATACTAGGTAAACAACAGATACCCAATCTCCTCCCTGAGCTACTGCCCTAAATGCAAATCTGTGGTCACTGACTGAAGGTAGAAAATATTGTGACGTATATTGCTAAATTAATATCTCGTAGGTAATTTTACGTTATTTCTCACCATGAGTAAAAATTTATTTGACTCATGAAGTACCATTTGAACGATGTATGAAATAAATGTTTTACGGTATAATAAGAATTCTTCCATTATTAACAATAAATTACTTTAAATCATTTAGAAGATAATGAAGGAAGTATTTTCGTATGAAAAAGGGAGGCTTTGAATACGCGCGTACAATTAAATTCATGTAAGAGTACTTCACTTCTACAATAATGTGGTAAAAAGTCTGCTTGAAACACGTATATGTTGTAAAATAACCCACTTAAAATTTCAATCTTCCTGAATTGGGAGTTTTAAACAAATGCATATATATTTTTCATAGAACGCACGCAAGCATCTATAGAAGCGCTTATACCTCAAGTATTGTCATGTGAAACTGAGCACGGAGAGATGTATTACCAACAAGGTTTAGTCCATTGAATCACTGAATAAATTTATAACCCTTAGTCACTTAATTACTTCGGAAGAAAAGCCTAACAATTGTAATCTGAGTCGAAATCAAAGGAGATTGCCCAGGTATTAGAAAAAATATCTTTGAATAATCGCAGTATACTGCAAATACTTACAATTGAACCTTAGGTTATGTCGCTCGTTAAATTTGTCACCTGAATATCAAGACGGTTTATTCTTTGAATAAATGTGAATTTCACTAATCCATACTCTAATTTTCCAATTTGTGAGCCCACGAGTTTCCTCTCTTAGTCACCTCTTTCGACAAAAATTGTATACAGTCAATGTATTCGACCCCTCCCATGCAAACGGGAATTTTATTTTCTGGGATATATTCTCTGGCACGTGATGTTCTACCTGACGAATCACTACAAGTTTATTTTAAGCTAAGGAAAACGGGGGAACTCACGTCTGCAGGAGCCGGCCAAGAATTTTACACTTCTTACGACTGAGAGTCGTCTGTTTCCACAACCGCCACGTTTCATTCTATTCTCTCCTGCTTCCTTTTCCCCAACGCTTTGGTATGGCGGTATCATTCTCCCATTTTTATTCAGCGTGCTTGCTGATTTTAAGGGCTGTTTCCTTCAAGAAAGGTAGAGTACAACTTTTATAACTGTTTCCAACACAATATAATGTTTAGTGGCACTACACTCTCGTGACTAAATACTGCATTAGCCTCTCATTTTCTATCGTATTCGGGCATAAATCCCAGATCTTACTGGAATCTCCATATAAGAGGCAAGCTCGCTACTACTAGAATGCTGGACCCACTTGTACTACACTCTACATATGATACACGTTAATGGTAGAAACAGAATATTGCTTCATTTCAAGGTAAATAACACTGTCAACTTAAAGACAAGTTCTGCGAAGGAGAACAAGTGATCCATTCTATTTTTCTTCGTAATGTTACTTTCCAGCCCAATGTTAGTCCCTTTCGGTATTTACTGGAAGGGCCTAGTGAGTCAGACGACCAGGAAACTCCCAGCCCCCCTCTGCAGGCGTCTTCCACCATTCCGTGTATTGTTCTCACCGGCTGGTTCACGTGTGAGTTTCTGGGGGGTGCAACGAGAATATTCCGCCTCCGGACACGTAGCGAATACCCTGGTGAATATCGTTCAAGCTATAAAACGGAAGGCTAGCGGCGGGTATTCGATTGGTGCTCTACTCCGTGGCAGTGTTGGACTCGCAATCAGTGTTGGATCACGTAGTGGAATCAGTGTGAGACTCAGCGTGTTGGGTTCGTTGGCTGGGTTGAGGGCGACATAGGTGTTGACTGTCGCTAGTACCCCACTGAGGCGTGAACGAAGAACCGTAGTGGTTGTGTTGGAGGGTCCAGTGAGGAGCTTGGAGGAAGAAGGCGGACGGTGCGCAAGATTGTTGTAAAGGTGGTGACAGGCGCAGCTATCGTGAGTGTAATTGGAAGTGTGTTATTAATCGTGTTGTGAGGAGTAATTTCCTGCTGTTTAACACCGTTAAGACGTTGCTGTTTATTTCTTCACTATGTTTGACTGTGTGACATTTAACTGTCTCTGGAATCGAACTAAAGAACAGTCATCGTGTGTTGTGTAGCCAGTAGCCCTACAATCGGAGGGCACGCAGCTGCTGTATGGGGTGACTGGACTTGAAGAAGTGAAAGTAAGGATTCTAGCCGTCTACAGATAATACCAACGAGCCGGACCGCCTGCTGTGTAAAAAGAAGAGAGGCTTGTAAATAGACAGAAATTAGTGAGTGTGGTCATGTAATGATGAATAGAATTGTGTGTGTGGTGTATGTATGTGTAAAGCATATATACCAGGTGGCTCACGAGCGCCGTACTTTCTATTTATGAATGTCCCGCAAGCTTTAGTGATGAATGGGATGTCTACTAACTGATTTTCAAAGGGAGACTACTGCCAGCAGGCAGGTTACGTCAGAATATGACGAGATAACAACCGGACCGTCGCTCGCAGCATGTTCCTCAGCGCTACCCAATAATGCAACCGTTTGCATTAGTATGCCTCCTTTTCGACCGCATAATACTAGGCTGGCGTATGGTACAGCAGCATTACATTTGCTGGCTACATGTGGCAATGGCTAGTATGTTCAGCAACGGCGATTACACAGACATCATTTTAATCCTTGAAGAATGTGATCGGAATACAGCCAAAATTCGCAGACGGTATGCACAGGAGTTTCAAAACAGACTCTGCCTTATATACACGTACTTTGCCGAGCAGAGTTACAATAAGAAGCTAATGGATCGTTCAAGGCACATACCAGAAGGGACAGACCCGTCTGTGACATACCTGACGTTGTGCAGAGTGTACTGCACTTTGTAAACAATGCTTCACAGGGTAAGTTGAACGTCGCTTAACTGTGATGACAGTCGCAATAATAATAACAACAATAATATAAAAACCATCACTATTACAACGTAAACATATGCAATACTACAAGGGATCAAGACGAGCTGCGGATGAGTTAGGAGTGTCGCGAAC
Source organism: Anabrus simplex (assembly GCF_040414725.1). Lineage (NCBI taxonomy): Eukaryota > Metazoa > Arthropoda > Insecta > Orthoptera > Tettigoniidae > Anabrus > Anabrus simplex. Next base: position 1,654,946,011 of record NC_090265.1, read on the forward strand.
GTCAACACAAAAGATCCTGAAGTAAAAGAAACGGCACCCATATAAGCCACAGCTACATGGGAAATTCTATGGAGACGATTTTGATCGCAGAGTAACATATTGATGAAGAATGGCCGTGGCATTTCAGCAAGATCCACATTTAATCCGGAATATCTCGTGGAGCGATGGATGTGACTTTTTGAATGATTCCTTCATCAACAGTCACAATCTCCATTATTGAGCTCCAGGAAACCCCCCACAGGGATCGAGCACAGCATATAAAATTCCAGTGGGGGTTTAATGTGCGGTGCGTTATTCTGGGAGATAGCATCATTGAAGCCATGGTCACCGGTAGGCGTTATCTGGAATTTTAGAGAACAACGCGTCTCTAGAAAATCTTCTGGAAGATTTTCCACCGCAGCTAGTACTGCAGCAATATTGGTTCCAGCATGATGATGAATCACCTCAGTACTTTCAAGCCGTTAGGGAACATCTTGGTGTACGATTTCCTGAAAGGATGATAGGTCGTACTGAACCCTGGCAGTTGGCACAAGATCGCCTGATCTCCCCGTCTGGACTTCTTTCTGTGGGGATCTATCAAATAGAAAGTGTACGAAACTGAGCCAGTAAATGATGAACTATTAAAACAACGATTTTGTGAGACATGTTCAGTACTGCCTGCACCATCTGGGACATTTTTAAGCATATATGTTACGAATAGCAGTAGACGGAAACGTTCTGGTAGATCCAAGTGTGACATTTTAATTTTCTGAGCGTTTAAGCTATAACAATATGTATTAGTCTGTTTCATTCTTAGAGAATGGAATGCCTGCAATATATAAATTAATACGTTATTAAATTATATTTTCTTCATCTTTAGCGTATTTGCTAATGCATCCTGTTATTGAACGTGTGTAGTAAAATTACAGCTATCTGTTTCACAGCATCCGAAATACAGCACTTTGTCGCTCCTTTGAAAACAATCGATTAGGCATCCCGTGCATCACCATTGCGTGCCGGACATTTGTAAGTAGAACGTTCGGTATTCACGGGCAGCCTGGTGTATATACATGTGTGTGTGTGTGTGTGTGTGAATGTACTATGTCATCCTGAAATAAATGAGAGTAACATTAGAGTAATATTAGAGCATATAATTCTGACTATAGTCAGTAGAACACTAAACTGTATTGTCCTATCCTATGGTTATGGTCCATGGTATTAGCATTCCAGTCAATACATGAGAGTTCTTCTCCCTCCACAAGACTATATATCACGAGCAAGGAGTGACGCTGTCTAGTTCCTTGCGAGTGACTTGTCTCCTTTGTCCACTGCTGCATTGGCGAGTACGTCTTCTTGTACAGTTGACTCACTTTTATAAGGATGAAACTCTAGCGCATATCTCTTGAGTTATAAACGGATGATTCTCCACAATAAAGAATAGGAATTAGATTAAATTACATTCTCCTAAAATATTCCGTCAACCTATTAACTTAATGTGAAAGACTGGAGCTCGAACGACTACCTTTATTGTAATCCACAACTTCAGTTCTAAATTATCACAATATTTGAAGATAAATATAGGTACTTGAGTTACGAAATAGTGGGATTTAGTTAACACAAATTATGAATTTAACATAAAACAGTTTACAATAACATTCAGACACCAGCTATGGCCATTCATTGATAGTTGAAGTAACTTTCCTTCACAGCAGTCTCTTAGCACATTCCGTAAACATATACCTTCCACAGAATTCTCAGTGTCATGTATGGATGTAATAGCATGGAAGGTGGTGAGGTATGGCCGGTGCCAAATAATCACATTTGGAAGATGGTTAATGGGTCTAGATCTTATGACAGATGCTACTCATACGGTCAGTCATGCTGCAATAGTCCTTTCTTACCCAGTAAGGAAAGTAATGGCGACTACTGTATATAACTACACATTACGACTTGTATGACTAATTGAGACACGGACATCGATTTCTGTGCTTTTCTTACAACAGCATAAAGGGAGCCGGCCCCGCATATCTTAGCAATGTTAGTCGAACGTTTGACTCGCGTGTTGATATGACTGTGTAAATATAGTAGATTAATGTAGATATTCTGTAGAAATAGGACGTTGGTTTTGGGAGACTAAGATTGATTTTTAATTTAAGCTATTGTTCCAGTCATTTCTTATGTGTTATTTAAGAGATAGTCAATGCCGTTCCACATTTTATCGTTGCAGATCATTCTGTGTTTTGATACGAGAGCTAAATTTTTTCTTTAATTTACGATAGACCGTTTGAATTGATAATTTTAACTGAGTTACTATTTACCGATTTAATTGGACTAGATATAAGTGATGACAGTCATGAACATTTACACTTCAAATGATCTATTGGTGAAAAATATCTAATTCCCTTCAAGGGAATTTAAAATTTTCCATTCGTAATTGCTAGGCGGGCAATAATTCCATTGTGGAGATTTATCTCCCGTATGCAGTTATCAGACTGTGCCTCTTATAAGGGCTTCTGATAAGTTCACATGCATACACCCTAGCGTCAATGGGTAGGGTCTGACACATCCCACTTTGATGAGTCTGGTGTCAGACCTAAGACGAAACGCTGGTTAATAGAGCAAACGCCTAAAACGCCTTACATCTGATATGTTTTTTGACATTTTTGACATGCTCTACTGGTGAAAATATCTGATTCCCTTGATGGGAATTTATTTCTTTTGCGTATATTCAGTTCTAGAAACGAATTGTTACACCAATTATGTTCAGTAACCCGCCAGTGGTCGCTATATGAGCAAAATGCTCACGATCATTGAAAATCATCTGCTCCTTTAACCAACGTGTAGTTTCGAACTTGAGCTCTGGTGTACCTTCGCACTGCATTTTGAGAGAAGGATGAATGCACTGAAGCGCACATCAGTGACCTTGAGAAGAGACGGGGAGGGAGGAATTATCAGCGACCGTCAAGGGCGAGCATTTTGTTTCATAGTTTTAACAGTTCTTTGCAACCTATTGTATTCATGTGTTGTGCAATTAGTGCGTGACGATGGTCTCAAGTCGTGACATTTTAGCATGGTTTTATGAAATTCCTAGTGATCAACTCGAGGGCGGAAACAGTGACTCAGACTGTGAAAGGGAATACAGTGAACATAATACGGATACTGAACAGTCCGAGCCAGGATAACGTGCTGATGGAACCTTACCCGGAGATCAATCTGTAGCTGGCGAACAACATATGTTGGACGTAAATGAGAATTTTATATTTAGTGACAGTGTATATATAGTGAAGGACAAGGTGACAAAGTGGGGCTGACATACACCAAGAAGAAATCCACGCTCACGTACTTGTGCTGAAAATATATTGACTCATCCTTCTTGCTTAAAGGGCATTGCTAAAGACGCACACACTATTTTAGGAAGTTGGGATTTGTTTTTTCCACATACAGTTGTAACCATGTGTGATTTATTAATATTTGTAAATTCATTTGTAATTTTTAATGTTGTTTGTAACCGTTTGTGATTTATTCCTATGACCATTTAATATGTTAATACATTTACGCTTGAAATCGGTTAGTATTTATTATGTAAACACGTTATATAATACCGTGAGCATTTTGCTCAACGCGCGACCACTCGGGTTACTTTTCTCCTGACGACCATTAATAATTAACACGCCAATTATGTCCATTAATTTAATAATTGGTCAATTAATATATCAGAAAAGTGATTTTGACACCGTATAATTTTTCTACCGATTTTCTTGGTATATTCCAGATTTGGTCGAGGAGACCCAGATGTTTCACAATTAAATTAAATCAAAGTTTTAACTTAAATCGCAAGAAGCAAATTTATTGGTTAGGTTTGTTAGGGTAAATAGGGCAGAATTTAAGTGTACCATCCATCTTAATTTGTACTTCAAGAGCAAGAGTTAATTTTTACATTAGTGATCATTTTCCATAATCACAGACAGTAAGGATGACAAATATTTTATTTAATACATTATGCCATTACTGAAGGTAATTCAGTTAATTTTTTCTCATATGCCAAATCCTACGTCATTTTGTTCTTGTATGCCAAATCCTTACCAAGCACCCTTGAGGTGTCTCAATGTTCCACAACTGATGTTCTAACTAGTGCAATATATTTTTAATATGGAAGTGTTTGCACAGTTCCACAATTGTTTACATGTGACTTGTAAACAAATAATGAAATTAAAAAATCCCATGTTAAAATGTTGCCAGTGATCGTACTAATAACTGTTAAAATGTTCATGCTTCTATCACTAATAACTTCTGAGAACAGATGCACTTAATTGCAAAAAATCAGTTTTTCGGGAAACTAAGTCCAATGAAATCAATTATATTTTTAGCGAATTCCTGGTCCATATGATGGGTTATCTGGATCCTCCTCCATGCCATGAGTTAGTTTTGTTTTGGCACTCATTCTCTTGCTCCTAGCATCTTCTCTAACTCTCCATTAGACCTTTCTGCACTTCGAAGACTCTCCACGTCTATCTTCTTAAATGCTGTCACAGCGTTCCTTCCAGGTTCGATGCTTAGTTTCCTCTGAGTTTACATTTCACTATATGTCGTTTGTTGTAGGTAACTATAGTGTCATAGACAGCAAAGTGAAGTGTTTTATATGCTGACAAATAGGTATGTTTGGAATATGGTAGCATATTAGGTTATTTACGCTTTCCTTGACGTTTTGCGTATTTTCATGCGTGCATTTCTCCCAGAGACCGACAAGTCTTCGAAAATCGACCTTACTTCTTTAATAACAGCAGCTGGTAAACTGTGGACTTGATAATATATTTAATCTATTTCTATCCATTTTATTTGCACCGTGTGTTCGTATAGGATGGGCAGAGTCGATGGTTTGGTTTCCGGAATAACTTCAGTCATATTGTCAAGTGCCTACATTTGTTTCATTAATCACAGAAAATAGTGAAACACATCACCAAACTACATCTGTAAACAAAGTAGTTTTCCCGCTTACTTGCTCTGAACAATTCGGCCACTACTCAAAATTTCTCAATACCCTGATATGCGTCCATGGCAATCAAATTGAAAGTCAGAGCGGTATTTTTTCACGTAACATTCATGTCGTCGACCACTCCCACTCATTCATTGCAGTATGCAATTCATAAATTAATTTTGAACGTTTCCAAAATAATATTCCGTCCAAATTATGTATATGTCAATTAATCGGGAAATTTGGCAATATATATTAAGCCAAAACACAAGAAATTTTCGTTTTCTTTTTAGATTTTCGGCCACTGGCAGCCAATAACCTATTGTGGTGATACTTGAGGGTAAAACCAACCTGCGGGTTGAAGAGTTGACAAACAAACAAGTGTATACCATTAAGACATTAATAATAATTTAAATAGTCCAGCTACTGGGCCTAATGGTCAACGTAGTGATCTTCCTATCGGATGGTCCCGGGTTTTTCCCCCGGCTGGATCTGGGATTTTAATTTCAGGTGGTTAATTCCTCTTCCTCGGGGGATTGGTGCTTGTGGATCGTCTTAATGAACATCTTAACGCATTATACAATAAGCCAGCTCAGAAATATGCAATAGTGAATACATTACTTCACATAGGGTTGGCGCCAGGAAAGATATCGGGACGTAAAAATGGGCTCAATTTATACAGCGTGCTGCACATAGGCAAAAGGTGGAAAGGTCAAGAAGATAAAGTGCGTTTTCTCCGCTACATGGAAAATCATAACATCCTGGATATGCTTTTGGGCTTAAAAGACGAAAGAGTGAGTAAAGATTTTTTGGTAGTTCCCCTTTTAGTATTCTCTTACGACATGCAGGAATTGCCCAAAGAAGAGTTTAAAAATTCCAATAAATCAAAAGAAAAATGAATGTATACACCAGAAAAAACGTAAGGTTCATTTACCACGCGGGTTGGCCGTGTGGTTAGCGGCGCAAAGCTACGCGGGTTGGCCGTGCGGTTAGCGGCGCAAAGCTGTGAGCTTGAAGTCGGCAGATAGTGGATTTGAGCTCCACTGTTGGCAGCCCTGAAGATGGTTCTCCGTGGTTTCCTATTTTCACACCAGGCAAATGCTGGAGCTGTGCCTTAAATAATGCCGCGCCTACTTCCTCCTCACTCCTGGCCCTTTCCTGTCCCATTATTAGCCAGGCGTGTGTTGTAGAGGTAGCATGCCTGTCCCTTATTCCGAGGTCCTGGGTTCATTTCCCGAGAAGTTCAGGGAATTTAGTCCTAAACTGAGGGGTAGACATGGGATTTGCAGAAAGATAGCGAGCTGCGGAAATATGACGCTATTAACCTAGCGTGCATGCACGAACACTGGATGCCATTGATGCAATGGTTTCGGAAAATTCATGACGCTGTTTTCAAACAGACTCCAGGCAAAAATTATCCATGTAAAAGTGATAATATTTACGTTCAAACATACAATATGTCCATCTTATTACAAACTGTTCAGTACGCGTATGAATTACTTAAGCCCACTCGCACAGTCCGATTTTTGCACCTAGCCTATTGGTCTCGTGTAGCACTTTCATAAACTTTAATAACTGAATCGCCTTGGTCACTCTCTGCTTCTTTTACGTAGCATGACCGAGTCCATTTTGCTTCTAGGTAATCTATCCGCTTCCATTGCTTAACATGAGCCCCCCATGGAAGCCATGTTTTCCGTGCAGCTTCATCTATCGAGTTCATTCCAAATCACCTTTTATCTCCTGCCTTTGTTGCCTCTTCTTTAACAAGGAGATATTAGGCTACTTTCGACTTATAAGTACTCAGCGAGTTGGCCGTGCGATTACGTGTGCGCAGCTGTGAGATTGTACTCGAAAAATGGTGGTTTAAGGCCCCGCTGTCGGCAGCTCTGAGGGTGATTTTCCATGGTTTCCCATTTTCAGACCAGGCAAATGCTGGTGGCTGTAACTCAATTAAGGCCACAGCCGCTTCCTTCCGCCCCTATCCCTTTCCTATTCCATCGTCATCATTAAAACTATCTGTGTTTGTGCAACCTAAAGCCAATTGTAAAAATTAATTCGACTTACAAGTAAAATACCCTGAGTCCAGCCAGATATCATTCAGCTATAATAAGATCGGAATAAAAACAGGGTGATTTAAGGACAGTTTAATGATGAATAGATCCTGTGGTATGTTTAGGTTGTAATACGTTTACTGAAGCAAGTAACAAGTATAGTCTAGCCCGCATGACAGTTCTGCTATGAGATTAACACGAACATCAAGGGCACGGCCTTTTACAGTAGAACTCCCCAGAATACTGTATATGTCACCCTCGCTACATTATGGAAGAGCGGCGTAGACGACGCTTCCTACCAGTGAAATTAGTTTGCATTCTAATATATAACTACCTAAACATATGGGCTTTAATGATGAATCAGTTGATGTTCAGCCTTGAATAACATGGTCTATGATAGATGAATCACAACGCTTTGAGAATAATCATTAATTTTTTTTAAATATTGACTGACCTTATATTACTTATAATTGGAAAAATACTATATTTGTATGTATTGCGATCAAGGGCTTACAGAGGTTTCAACTTGCTTACAATATAACACGTGAAAAACAGGGAGAATTAGAATTGGTGCTCCTTAAAAATTCTTGGGTTCGGTGCAGTTTTCCTTTTTTTAAAGAATGTCCTCCAGCCAACAGCTGCCATCTAAAATGGGACTTACAAGTTCTGAGTGGGAATACGCCCACAAATTTTAGCACAACTTTGCTCCAGTATGAACTCTTAATCGGCGAAGCCAAGGCAGGTACTTCATCGAGTCCTAAACCCTTGCCCTGTCCTTGGTTTTTACCATCACAAATTGGACGTGAATTTTTTTTATAAGAAATGACCGACAACACATGATACGAGAAAAGATTTCTAAACAACTTTTTACTAACAACTAGGTAATTAACGAGCAAACGGAGGTGCAAGAATTCAATGCATAGACACCGCTGCGCTGGACAGGACAAGGGGAAGGGGTATTATGATTCGAGAAAAGCTGGCAGCTGTTGACCTGGGAGAAGACGAAATATATGGCCCAACAATAAGCTACCTTCAGCAAGCATATAACGTTAGAGAATTGCATATGGTTGTGATGGTGATTGGAAGCCGTGGGTCAACCCCAAGATCTGTTGAGGAATGTTTCAAATCCCTTGTGATGGAGCCGCAGATTTGCCTGGATGGAGCACTATATGCTATCAAAGGATTGATCCAGATATTTATAAATTACCTGTACAACCTCAAGAATTAATATACAGGGTGAAGCAAAATTCGCGCACTCGGACGTCGCAGCGAGACTCCTCACGTGCCAGCAATAAAAAAAATGTCTCTTACAAAAGTTCGTCCTGCGAGCATATCCGGGAGAAGAAGGACGTTGAAGAGTGGTAATCTGGCAACACTGTAACCACATGTAGGGTAACTACCTCCGTCAGCACGATTTTCTCGTGCTGTACAGTTGGTGCAGTGGATTGAGTTTTGGGTTAGCATGCAGGAGATCGAGGGTGTCGATCCTGGTTTGAGGCGTATGTTTTTTATTTCATAAACGTAGTCCAGGTGGTATGGTATCTGGCATCTTAATCGTCAACAGCGATTGCAGAGCATCTTCTAGAAACCATTTGCACTTACATACTACGATCCTAGAAATGCACGAACTTTCGTTTTCATTGTTCAGCTTTGAAAGACGCACGGGCGTTAATTTATTCGCAACACTTCATCTACTAGATGCATTATAACGTGTTCAGCGTTGCTAAATTTTGTAAATGTAGGATACATGTGACCTAAAAAACGATGTCTTACTGTATTACAGTATGTAATGTCCGACGGAAATTAGCAAATTAAAAAGTGCGTCTTAACCCAGAATCGAACACTCGACCTCCTGCATGCTAAAACAAAACTCTATCCACTGGATCAACTTTACAGTACGGCTACGGGCTGCTGACAGAGGTAGTTACTCTACATGTGGTTACAGTGTTGCCAGATTGCCACTCTTCAACATTCTTTTTCTGCCGGATATACTCGCAGGACGAACTTTTGTGAGAGACATTTTTTTATTGCTGGCATGTGAGGAGTCGCACTGCGACGACCGAGTGCGCGAATTTCGCTTCACCCACGGTTACTAGACTAGACGGTAGGGGTCATCAGTTGGGTGCGCAATAGCAAGCCACGCCTTCTCACGTCACAAGGCACCCTTGTTCGCTAAACGAAGCAGAGTGCTATTAGTCTAGTGATGGTGTTTACCTTGTCAACAGTGTAAGAATTTAATTTTTCTGTGCTGTGCTGTGCTGTGCCATGGTGTGTTGTGCTGTCGCCGGTTGCTCTAACCACGATAGACACCAGAAGGATTTAGACATTAAATTTCATCGTTTTCCAAAGAACAGTGACATTTAATTAAAGTGGATTAATGCCTGTAAACGGGCTGACTCCTTTACTATTGAGAATGCTCGTGTATGTTCTGTACACTTCGACAATTCGGACTACAGAAGGGTCTTGAAGGGTGAGTTGTTAAACCTTCCAATTAATCATAATTTGAGGACTGACGCAGTACCACATTTAAATTTACCACTGAGTAGTAATAATTTAGCGAGTCAGTCCTGTAAAGATCGTGAAATAAGGGAACAAAAGCGAAATCATCGTAAGGATGACCACAGGTCTATATTGGCAGGCGCCAATTGAAGCAGAAAATATTAATAATGCAATCTTGAGGAAGGAATTAGATGACAGAAGTAAACATCAGTGTTTCTGTAATGAGAAAATTGCTGAACTGACTGCAGAATTGGAGTTAATTAGACTAGAAAATTGTGACTTAAAACAGCAAAATAGGGATCTTCAGGACCGTCTTAGTGAAGCTAATACCGAGATAATAAAATTAAAAAATAATTTTCAAGTTTTTGAGGTTACTTTTTCTAAAAGTCAACAGCAAGCTTTAGTAAAAGGCAGATGCTCAAGTTGGTCATCTGAGGACATTGCTAAGGCTGTAACCTTACGGTCTATATCATATAAAGCGTTGTGTTTTGTTAGAGACGTGATTAATTACCCTCTTCCTAGCGAAGTTACAATCAAACGACGGCTAAGACAGTTTTCTATTTCTCCTGGATTCATTGAGTTGAGCATTAATATCTTAAAAACACAAGTAAGTCTTTTTACAAATTTTGAAAGAGATGTTGTTCTCAGCTTTGATGAAATGAAGGTTAACAACGACTTGTGCTTTGATCAAAATGAAGAAATGATTAGAGGACCTCATGATAATGTCCAAGTCATTTTAATAAGAAGTTTAGTTCAAAAGTGGATGCAACCTATCTACTACAACTTTGATACAGCGATGTCAAGAGAACTGTTAATAGAAGTAATTCATGTAGTAGAAAGCACCGGATTTAAAGTTAGGGCAGTTGTATATAGCATGGGACCTTCAAATAGGAAATGTATGACAGATCTGAATATTTCGTGGCAAAAACCGTCGCTGGAAAACCCATCAAGTAAAGAACGTAACATATGGTTTTTTTGTGATGTGCCTCATGTACTTTAATTACTGCGGGATCACCTTCTTGATGAAGGATATAAACTGGAAAGTGGGGAATGTTTCACAAAAGAAACATTTACAAAATTAGTTGAAATGCAAAGTGAGGGCGAAGACCTACAATATGCACACAAGCTTTCAATGAAGCATATCCTTGTGACTGGAACGGAGAGGCAAAATGTACGGAAAGCCGCTGAACTGTTATCACTGACTGTGGGTAAAGCAATATGCCATAACTTCCCAGAGCTCAGCTATGTAGGAGAGACTGCAATCAAAATTAATAATGAATTTGACGTCCTAAACTCCCGTGTCCACGTGTGTGGCACAAACAGCTTAAAAAGTGCCTATGGGAATTGTATAGAGCAACAAAATCATGCTCTTGACAAATTATTCGAATTAATTTTCACCATGATAATAATTGGCAAAAACAAACTCCTTCCTTTTCAAGAAGGTTTTCTAATGTCTATAAGTAGCCTTCGTGGTCTATATAAGGACTTAAAATCAGAAGGCTATACTTACGTAATGGCGGACAAATGTAACCACGACATAATTGAGAGCTACTTTTCCCAGATCCGAGGACTTAGTCGCTTTTATGACCATCCTCTCCCTACCATTGTATCACAGCGAATTAAATCATTGTTTTTAAGCCGGAATGCAGGTGAAGTGATAAACAGCAAAAACTGTCCAGATGAAAAAAATGTCCAATCTCTGAGCGCAGACGTTTTGTCTGCGCAAGATGAGGTGCCTCAATACTTCATACTTGATAATGACGAACATTTCCAAGCAGTGTCCAACCAAAATCGAGAAGCTTGCGACAAAAATTGTAATGTTCAGGATGAGGATGAGGATGATGATTTCACTTCAGCTGTCAATGGACTTCTGGAGCATTTTCAAGATGAAAATAATGCAAACGTGTCTGTCGAAGTAGTTAGAGAGAAGAACGAGCTACTAGAAATGATTGCTGGCTATGTAGCTTATAGCGTGAAGAAAAAGTACCCCCAGAAAGCTAATATGTACGGGATCCAAACCGTGAACATTTCTCCTTCACCTAGGAATTGGCTAGAAACCATTTCGAGAGGGTACTTAATGAAACCCACGGACGAGTGCATTAATTCTATTGTAAAAATGGAAAATGAATTTAGTGCCTTCCATGGAAACTACATTATGAAATGTCCAGGAGTTTTTAGATTGTTAAATGAAAAAATTAAGAAAAAATATCCTGATCTTGAAGATTTTGTTGTTTCACGTTTTGTTAGAACCAGAACCTTCATAAGGATGAAAATCATAAAGAAACTTAGGCACGTGAATTCTTACAAGAGGTGTAAACGAAATCCTAATGAAAAAAGGAAAAGTGTGAAAAAAGTTAAGTTGTTGGATAGACTGATTTTAAATAATGTAAAACAACGAAATAACATCTAGATGTAAATATTTTGTGTAGCACCTATATAATGTAAATATGTATGCAGTTTTAGCGCCATCATAAAAATTGGGTGTATTTATTAGGTGCTTTTAAATATTGAACTTTTGATCGCATTTTCTGACTGTGAGGGTTTTCTCCGTACCACAGGTCTATATGGCCTAGCCTATGGAAGCCTCTTTCCCCCAAAAAAAGAGTGACCCCTGATATGGTGGAAGTGGTTGACGTTTCTTCAGGGGCTCTTTACCAACATTCCATCGGCCAATACACATTTATAAATAGTTACTTATACATAAATATAATATTAGGTGTTTACAACACTACTTAACACCAACAATTCGCCAAAACAACGGTAAAAAATATCCCGTGCGATTGGTCATGTTTCCTTAATTTTAGTAACGAGTTTTAGAAATGAATCTATGTATAAAATCGTTCTAAAATCACTGGATGGATAGAAAATACGAAAACCGAACAGTAAATACTTTATTTGCGAGGCGAAAGATAATTTAATACTGAGAAAGCTACTGGAATAGTTCGTTAAGCACAGGGTCATTATATTACTTGTAATCTTCTGAAAAATACTCAAATAAATTACAACATAATTATCTACACATAACAACCGGCAATTACATTTGACAAAATTGAAAAATATTAAGCAAATGGTTAAATAAAAACAAGCAAATCATTAACAGAAACGCACAAATACAATTGGTCGCGTTCAGTGCAAGCCGGCTAGAGGAGACCCGATGACGTCATCAGCCAAAGCCAGCCTGCGCGTGACCCCTACCTTCTAGTCTAGTAACCGTGGCTTCACCCTGTATAGACTGTAAGTCTCATCTAATCATCCCATACACCGAGCTCGATAGCTGCAGTCGCTTAAGTGAGGCCAGTATCCAGTATCGGGAGATAGTTGGTTCGAACCCCACTGTCGGCAGCGCTGAAGATGGTTTTCCGTTGTTTCCCATTTTCACATCAGGCAAATGCTGGGGCTGTACCTTAATTAAGGCTACGGCCGCTTCCTTCCCACTCCTAGCCCTTCCCTGTCCCATCGTCGCCATAAGACCTATCTGTGTCGATGCGACGTAAAGCAACTAGCAAAAAATAAAAAAAAATCCCATTCCTAATTAAAATGCTGCTTGCAATTTTCCCATCTTACATGTTATGTACTATTTCATTGTTTTGGTATATTTTATCCTAGTTGGCAACCTAAATTGTTTGGGAAGTTAATTAAGTAAACAATAATAATTGTGCTGTGGAGAACATTCATATTTATAAAAAGGGTACGCTCTGCAAAGTATGGGGAGAAACCCATCAATGTGTTGGTATTAATATTATTGAAATGATTTGATATTTCACTTTCTGCACGAGTGACAAACGATAATAAATAAATGCAGTGATAGAAATAAGCTTCAACGGTGTTTAGGTTAAATGTTTATTTGAACTTTGCCATGATCATATTTCAATGCAAATATTTGTTTTGATTTTATATAGTTATTTAAACGAAAAGTTAAACGCTAATCAGCGAAAAAATAGAGCATATTTGTGATGTGACTTAGGACGGTTTCTGTTGTATAAACTACTCTTTATTAATAAATGGGCTGGTCAGCTTTCTTTCTAAAGGACTAGCTGCAGTTAATTTGTGATTCACTACGAATCAGAAGTGACTGAATGTTAATTTGTAATTTTTTGAGGTGCAATTTACCTTAGGGCTATATAACATGCCCGCAATCAATCCCATGTTAAAAAACACGACACTACAGCCATTGAAGGACCTTGGCCTACCATGTGTCCGCTGCTCAGCCCGAAGGCCTGCAGATTATGAGGTGTCGTGTGGTCAGCATGACGAATTCTCTCGGTCGTTATTCTTGGCTTTGAAGGCCGCGGCCGCTATCTCACCGGCAGATAGCTCCTCAGTTCTAATTACGTAGGCTGAGTGGACCTCGAACCAGCCCTCGGGTCCAGTAAAAATGCCTGACCTGGCCGGGAATCGAACCGAGGGCCTCCGGATAAGAGGCAGGCACGCAACCCCTACACCAAGGGGCCGGCAATTTCATGTTACCAACAAAAGTGAAAATATCCCACAACTTGCCGTATGTCACCAGGTGATTTCAGAATGGATGATCCCGGAGGAAGCCTTCAGGCCTGGAATGCACATCTTATGCAGGGACGCCATTTAAGGATTCTCAAAAACTTGATGATGCTCAAACATTACCAAATTTTACGGTGGATACCTTGAATTTGTTTCAACAAAGAAGATGCGCGGGGAGAATATTTGTGAACGTATCGTGGCTCAGCTATGGTTATAGCATTCATACGGATTCACATACACATTGCAGTGATATTCAGTTGTGTAGTTTGAGGCAAAGACAATGTAAACTAAGAATTTGGAATGTACTGACAGAGAAACAATTTTAATCGTATAAAAATAGGCTCTAATACCCGTTTCCTGCCCGGATCCATAATATTAATTTGCAATCGGCTTAAAACAAATTATGATTGCAATTGCCAGTTCTTCACTCTGACACTTACAGGCCAGGAAAGAAGTACATTGCAAACACGTCTGCAACCGTCTCATTCACTCTAGGGCATTTCAAAATTTCACAATTTCACTCACTGTAGAACTTCTAGTTGCCACACGGTTCAAAGTTTGAGCAAAATAGTCTTATAAGACTGTACGTGGCACCCTATTTGCAACTTGCGCGTCCTACATTCACCGTCCTTCGTTGTTCAGTTGCACTGTTCTTCATTTGTCGTCACTTTACACACACCAGCACTCCCACTGCTTCACAGCACTGTCCTCCACAGAAGTGAACTGTCTCAATCGCTGGCAGAAATGGACTCAAACTGAACCTTTATATTCGCTGGCTGAACTGAACAGCAAAAGCTCATCCGGCCTGCCTTAAATATGGATGCCGGCCCTTCCAGATACTTTGGACTAAGAGAAACGCCTGGATTCCTCTGGAGATCGATGCGCTTCTCACACCATAGAGTCCTTTCTGGTAAACCCATGGTGTCTTGAAAGGAGATCACGAGTTGGTGTCAGCAAGGAACTGACCTAACTGACCTAACACGCTTAGCTCGATTCTGCTGGAGTGGCGAGCTGGTGGGTCATTAGCTCCCTGACGTCACTCGCGTCAGGTGCAGGTTAAGGTGTTCCTCACAAAGCCGAAGATTAAGGTAGCGGTCACCCTAACAATATATGCTTTGATAATACTTCTGATAAAATACTAAATGCGAGAAATATGCAATACCAAGCGCGCATTCTTCTTTTGAGCGGCTGTACGTACTAAAATATCTACGATTTGAGTGGCCCGAGTGATACCATGGGGAGGTGAGCACGATTAATTACAAGTCATGTGCGTATGGTCCCTTTGTAAAACTAACAGGTTTAGCAGTTATTTTGAATTCATGTGATAAAGCAAACGTCAAAACGCAGACAGGCATTTTTCCTGGAAAGCTGTTAGACATAGGAAGGAAAATTGCATACAAATCTTTTTCTTGGGAATTGAATTCTAAATGCACGCGTTAGGTTCCATTCATTAACAAGATTAATGATAGGAGTGGTTTCCTTGCACCAAAACAAAGGTACCAAACATCTTACAAATATTTTGTTGTTTAGATCATCAATCTTTAACTTGGTTTGATTCAGCTCTCCGTATCACCCTATCCTGTGCTAACCTTTCTATTTTTACGTAACGACTTCAGTCAACGTCTATTCTAATCTGTTTGACATATTCATACCTTGGCCTATCCCTACCATTCTTACTAACTACACTTCCCTTAAAGAAAGCAATTGACCGGGCGAGTTGGATGTGCGGTTAGTGGCGCGCGGATTTGAGCTTGTACTGGAGATAGTGGGTTCTAATCCCACCGTCGGCATCCCTGAAGATGGTTTTCCGTGGTTTCTCATTTGCACACCAGGCAAATGCTGGGGCGGTACCTTATTTAAGGCCACGGCCTCTTCCTTCCAACTCCTAGGCCTTTCCTATACCATCGTCGCCATAAGATCTATCTGTGTCGGTGCGACGTAAAGCCACTAACAAAAAGAAAATTGAACACGACCTCGCTGTGTTAATATACGTCCTATCATTCTATTTCTTTTTCTGGTAAAATAGAAGCATAATAGTTCTCCTCTCAACAATCAGATTCAGTATCCATTCATTCGGAGTTAGATCTATCCACTTCACATTCAGCACTCTTCTGTAACACCACATTTCCAAAGCTTTATTTCCTTTGTATCTCAGCTAGCTTTCGTCCATGTTTCACTTCCATATAATGCCATGTTTCAGTCGTAAGTTTTCAGAAACATTTTTCTGATTCCTATATCTATGTTCGAAGTAAGCAATTGTCTTTTCTTAAGAAAGGTCTTCCTTGCTTGAGCTAGTCTGCATCTTATTTCTTCTTTACTTCGGCCATCATGAGTTATTTCACTACCCATTTAATGTTCATCTACTTCCTTTAAGACTTCATTTCCTATTGTGACTTATCCTGCATCTCCCCATATGGTTCGACAGCAGTCCATTATATTTGTTTTGGATTTACTTATTTTCACTTTGTTCTCCTTCTCCCATACTGCGTCCATTCCATTCATCAATTTTTCCAGATTTTCTGCCGACTCAGTTAAAATAACAATGTCACCGGCAAATTTCAGATTTTTGAATTCCTCTCCTTATAGTGCAATTACCTTTCCTAATCCCTCTTTGATTTCTTTTACCCCCAGTTATACAACGTGCATAAGCATTGTAAACATCATCCTTGCTTTTGTTTCATATCCCTCGATTCCTATCACTACAGACTGATTTTTGTACAGATTGTAAATGATTATTCTTTCCTGGTACCTGATCCCGATCACCTTCAGAATCTCAAATAGATTGGTCGAATCATTATTATTGAATGCATTTTCTACATCTATCACCGCCATGTATGGGGGCTTGTCATTCTTAATTCCATCATCTAAGAAAGAGCCCCTCAGGGTACATGCGCCTGGTGTATGCACTGTGCACGGTGCAAAAGACGATTTCGCTTGGTCACCCAGAGTGCAGACCCCCACTCCTCGATTTGGAGCAATAACGCTGTCTCTCTCATTCCCCACTCCTGTCTCGCTCGTTCCCCTGTCTCCCTCTTCCTCACTTGCTTCGTAGCTCTCTAAATCCGAGCCCAGATGAGTCGAGTTCAGCCGAGCTTAGCCGAGTAGCCCAGAGACGAAGCGTTGGTTCGAGCCGAGCCGAGTGAAACCGATGCACAGTGCACGGAGCTCTTGCGCCTCGATTTGCACGCGTGATTTTGGGGGCGTTTGAGAGGCCCTTCTCTAAGATATGGCATAAAGTCAGGTTTGCTTCACGTGTTCCTACATCTTCTAAAGCGAAACTGATATTCTCCCAACTCAGTATGAGCTTACCTTTCTATTGTTCTATAAATATACACGTGGTAATGCTTTGAACTGGACTACAATTTTCAGAGTGTGCACGTGTGAGTGTACAGCCACAGCGATGACACCTGGGGACGGGAATCGGAGCACGGATTGTCGAATTAAAGGTCACCATGTGGAAATGGCTTACTGCTCTTTAGCCCAGTACGACTTCGCTCGTTATATTTTTGACCACCAAGGAAGCATCGCTATCCTCAGCCGAGATCGAACACGCGAACTTCGTGTAACGGTTCCAATGTGCTAACCACACAACCACTAAATTCACTCGATTAACTGACAGAATGAATTATTCTAATGTACGTTGCTGGATTGTACCTCGAATATACATGTTTAATAATAACAGTTTACTAAAAAGCGAAGCACTTTACCTTTGTTTATTTTATAGGAACATTTTCCTCATTTTGGTGTGGGGGAACCCGTCGTCACCGTTTGTACAATTATTGCAGATACACCGTGTACATATATATGCATATTATTCATTATTTTGTTGGAAGTCTATGATTGTCTCCTGCTTATCCGGCCCTCCATGACCAAGATCAATCTTCTCCCTGGGAACTTATTATCCTACGCTCGCCTCGCATGACCTCGTCAGCGAAGGCACTTAAGCGTACAATTATTATTATTGTTATTATTATTATTATTATTATTATTATTATTATTATGATTATTATTATTATTATTATTATTATTATCATCGTCATCACCATAAGCAGCGTCCCTTCAGTTACGATGGATTTTAACAGACGCCTGGTTGTCAGAATTATGACTTGAAGAACCGATAACTCCTCTAATATATTTTTCAAAATTTCTGAATGATTAGGGTTTATAGTTCATAACGTGTCGATATCAGACGGGATGTAAAATGTAGCCTAGTGAGTCTTTCTCCTCACTGAGAGATCGGAACTGTTGACCTGCATGGCGAATGCTTGAGAAATGGAACAGGGTTTAATCGGAAGTGAAATAGCAAGGATATTTATTGGTTGAATTCATGTTTCCCCATACGGATGGGTGAATGCATCATAGGCGACTGTGTGAACCATCGTATAAGAATGAAGGATTATGTCTCCTCTCACAGCATTTTAGCTCCAATCAATGTGAATTAACCACGCGGAATTTTACACTTAGGACAGCGCAGAGCACCGGATGTCGAGATACGACCATTCAATCCCTTAATTGTGAAGTTTTGTGGTATAGTGGCTCATGTATAGATTAATCCTCATTTCATGATGAGAAGTTCATAATGAACTCTACATTAGAATATTCAGTTTATATATAACGTGGGCAAAAGACAAGTGTGATCTACATGTCTTCACTTAACATAATATGAAGTTCAGTCTCCTTTTACATATTATCTCTTCCTTTCCTGGCACTCGAAAAATAACATGTGCTCCGTACTAATGTGGATTAGGCCAATTCTTACGGCCGGGTACAATTTATGTCGCCTACCTAATGTACGGGGATATATTTACTTTCAGATATTTCTGTGTTGGTTGGTAGTGCGATGTGTTGTTTGTAGACCTTTATTACGACGATCAAGAACGCACAGTACACGAATCACCGGAAATAACAACACGCACTTAAAATCCTCAGCCTAGCCGTAAATCAAACCCGGTACTCTCCCAGCCGAAGGCCAGTTCACCGAATATATAATATAGCACACGTTCCTTCAGATAGTTTTTCATTCTATAAACAACAATCGTTTATTTTATTTTAATCATTCGATAACTTAAATAAGGTACCGTATATTGATAACACTACATAACTGAAAAAGGAGGAAGCAGAATTCAGACGAGATTAAGTATCCATCATTCTTATCAATTGTTAATGAAGTGTTAGAGGAAAGAGAGCCACTTTAATGGCCTGTAAAATGTGCACATTTTCTGCCAGCACTTTATTCTACTGTATTTATTTATCCTCATAATTCCACTCAAATAAGAAATGCTAAATGTTTCTGAAGTAAAGCTAAACACGAACATCAAAAACCAACGACATGAATGTCTTGTTCGAACGATGGATGTGTACACTTTGATATTGCAACCTCTCTCATCATCCTTTAACGAGCAAGTCTTCTTCGTTGCATAAGCAAATATAACATTAGAATCTTGTATTCCTTTTCTCAAACACTCGTCAGATTCTTATATTTTTACGTTGGTGCACTGTATTTTTGTTATCTTCCGGGTCCGACATACTTACTGTCCATTAATCAAAACATTAACCTCTTAATATGAGATTTTGTTCAACTCGTTTATATGATGAACAATGGTCCTGTTCCGTAGCAGAATGGTCATCCTCCAGGCATTCGGTTTAGAGGACCTCGGCACAAGGAGCCTAAAGTTAGAGCCTGCAGGGCCTGCAGGGGCCCCGAAGACTCCTCACAAGAAGTAAAAATGATATATATGTTAAACTTTACAATGTGCACGTATAGGAATTGCCACTCGGTTGCACCTAGCATCAGTTTATTGTACTGAATGTAACACAGCACAACTATAAACAATGCTTGCCCTTGCCGTCTCTAGCAAAACTGTAACATGCTCCTTACAAAACACCTCCACCAAATTATTGAAAAAATAATTACAACTTTGAAAATTGTTACCAAAATATCATATTTCAGTTAGAAAATGTTGCTTTGTTGGTGTGTATTGTACCTAAGAGAGTATAATGTACAAATTGTGCTAAAATATCAACGTCTGACACACATTTATAAGACAACAATGTACAGGGTCCGGCAGAAAGACTTCCGGTTGGTAGCATGTACGGCCCTGCAGAGGGGATAAAACCGAGCAGGGTAGCATGTGGCGGGAAGAATGCAATTTTATTTACCATGAAGCGTTGGACTGCGACGCATCGCACCTTTGAGTTCGAAGCTTATTTCAAAAGTGGTGACAGTGTGGTAGCTACGCAGCGGAAGTTTCTACAGCAATTCAACATTAGAGACATGGGAGAGTACCAGAACGGCACACAAGTCGGAGGTAGGTTGAGCAGTTTCGTTCTACCGCAAGTGCCATGGTAGCTTGGGTAGCAGTAAGCCGAATAGAAGACGACTGGCATAGTAAGATGGCAGCGAGCGCACGGTGCAGTAGACCACGAGGAGCGGGCTTGCTTTGTTTATGCATAGTTCAGTGACGCCAGGCCTCCTGATTGTAGTTCCACGGGTGTTCTGTGCTGTGTTCTTGCAATACCCCACACATTTATAAAGGAATTAAGAAAAAGTACATAAATGAAAAATCACTAGTTTAGATATTTTGCTCGCTGAATTGAAACCACATGTTAGTTCTGCATGTTAGTAAAATATAAACAAATAAGGGAGCATGCTTGTACTACTACGATTAACACAAATACGAATTCCTAAATGTAAATAATACAAATACATAATCTATTTAAATGATCAAAGTATACATGTGTGGCAGATATAAATTGAATTCTATTTGAAAGAGGTACAATATTCTCCCCGTCAGTTCAAATTACAGTATTTCCTAACATAACGTAATTGTATTGATTACGTAGTGAACAAGTGACTGTCAGCATGCCGAAGTGTACTTCTACGGTAAATACGCCGCAAAATACTTGAATATCCAGGGAAAAACACACAGTAAACTATCATTATGCCGTTACAGGAGAAGTGGGTGTGGTTTTGGGCTATTAAATGTCCTGTAGGCTCATATTAAATGGCTTCTACAAGCTTTAATCAAGCCGGAATTACAAAAATAAAAACATTTTCTGAAAGAGGAAGAATAGGGCTATTTTTGTATGAATAAAAAGAAAAACCGAGTTTTGGCTCGAAATACGAAAAATTCAGTCATACCTCCCCTTAAGAATGCATAATTTCGTGGCATACATGTATAAAATGTACAGCAATGTTTCCAGAAACTGTTTTTCACTCGATCGCTAACTACATGTATTCAGCACCTAAGTTAATATTTATCGGCCATTATTATACACTCATTTTTATTGCTATCCCGGAGATTTACTGACCTCGGAATGGCGTGTCGGTGTTCCCAATGTCCTTATGCTTTGAGTGAACATGTCCCTATAATTTTAATTATTCCAATGCGGCATTAATCGGGATTTAAAATTGATTACATTATCATTGCCTCCCCATAAGGAGAGCTCTAGGATGGGTACACCAACATGGCGGATCGCGCGCTCAACTTGGCGTACTTTCTCCTGCAGCGGAGAGCTGCCATCAGCGATCCATGTATAAAGATCAGTGATAAGAAGCCACCGGAAAAGGCAAAGACATAGCGGACTCCAGAAAATAATGAGAGAGTACGGAATGCTATTGATATCAGTCCTAGGTGTTCAGTAAACTAACGCGCTCCAGATGTATACATGTCACAGACTGTGAGGCGACGCATTCGTGAAGGGGTCCAGGAATTCCAGGTGAAATGCTGGTTCAAGCTATGGACAGCTCAATTCGTCGACTCGATGCGTGCATCGCAACGGACGGTGCTTATCTAAAAGATGAGATTTGTAAAGAAACCGAAAATAAAACATGTTTGGTGTTATTGTGCCATAAACGGGCATTATGTTATCTATCAATTACTACTCTAGTAGTTTATATACCCTATGTATTGTTTCTGTAATGAGGACCGATACAAAAATGGTATATTGGTTCTTCCGAACCCATAATGCCAATAAGAACTCAGTGAACTCAATTTCAAACGAGCTCGCGCTGTGCCAAGTTCATCATATACTAGGTTTATCAGCTGTGCGTGTTGATATTTTTCAAAAATTATTTTGAACAGTTTTTTGTTGTTGTTGTTGTTGTTGTTGTGTGATTACCCACAAATGAATGAAACAATATGCATGAAATAAAGTACTCGATCTGCGCACTATGTGGTCTCACTTTGCACTTACCTTCGGTTTCCACATACAGTAAACAGAAATACTATCACTTTGATGATGGGCGCCAGCGACAAATAAATGTAACAATAATAGAATGAGAATCTTGAATATCTCTAGGGTGTGGGGTAATAAGCTGACTTTGACAGCATAACATATATATTCTGGGAAAAGGATATTGATATTTTGTTTCCAACTGAAATTTGAGGTTACCTGATCTCCTATTAAATAAAGCAATTAACTGTTATTGATACTAAAATAGTACTGTTTTTAAATTTTGAATTGGAATGTGAGATTTGCTGCGATAATAATATTACAACATAAACTATGAAATAAAAATGGAATGAAGCTCTAGGCATTTAATTTGAAATACTCTTGACTGGACATTAGAAATTTGTACAAGAAATTTATCCCGCACTAGTTCACTTAATAGTACATTAGACACTTTTAGTGTTACTATGCCATTTTACTTGGAAGTGGCATCACCTGTAGGTATCTCAAATCTAATTTGGTGACGTATCCTATTAGTTTCACAAACGAGAGATAGCATTGCTTCAAAATATAACCACACTGCACAATCAATATTACACGTATTTCACTGAATTCTTAGTCTGCATTACGAAGACTTAATCTTCAACTGTCACTGAACCGACACAAAAACTCGACCAAACACATGCACGGAAACACACTCCGAAAATATAATCCATCTGGTCACTGAAGAATACGTATCCATATATCTGCTCACTACCATCTCACAAGAACTTTCTATGGCAAGGCTCGGTATACAACTGACTCCGCTATAGGGTTCAAGCTCCTTTTAGAGACACTAATTTTCACACGGTATTACACCCACGTCATGGTAAAAACTGTCCATGACATCACTCAAACCAAGCTCCAAAGTAGAACAAATTTTGTTGCCATCGCCTCAGGCAGACTAGAAACTCCCTGACTCACCTTTTGTTTCTAAACGAACGAAATGACGCACGAGTATATAGCATGACTCGACAGTAAATGTGACAGGATTACACCATATGCTGCAAAATCTTAAACATTGTTTCAAAAAATAAATACATATCTTATATTTAGCACCAAATCTCACCATGTACGTCATCTTAATGCTAACACACACACACATATAACTAATCCATAATAAATGAAGTAAAATGAAGCAAACGATAAATAATCAATAAATAGCTTAATCAGATGATAGAATAAAATAAAAATTCTAATAATAGTTTAAATAGTATTAATAATAATACAAATAATAATCATAATACAAAGAATAATTGCAATAAATACCGCTACATACTAATGTTTGTAACGGGTTACGAACCGTTACAGTTGTTGTAATGGAATACATTATTATCCGATATATATTACAGAGTATAGTCCTGTAGTTTATGAAAACTCTAACTACTTAAAGTTAAGTAGGAACGTCTAAGTGGTTAAAGGTTGGCAGCTCAGCAGCTCAGCCGATAAGACACGGAGGCAGCAAAATAAAACCTATTAACTTGACAATATTCTTCTACCTGCTGTAATTAAATTGATAGAAGTTATCCATAGGCTTTTATGTGGTATTTGTCCGCCTCCGTAGAGCAACGGTTAGTGTTATCAGCTGCCGTTCTTGGGGGCCAGGGTTCGATTCCTGTCACAGCCAGAAATTTTAGAATGGCAGGAGGACTTGTACGTTATTAAAATGGCACATGAAGCTCTGCATCGTTGGAGGTGAGCTCTGAAAATAGCTGCATCACCACGGGATGGGGACACGAGTTTACCTTTTCTTTATGTGTTATTTGAGGGGAGGGGGCCCGAATTGTTATTTTGGCAGGCGGGCCCGTAACTAATTCCCTATGCTCCTCCCCGGCAGGGTTGATTAGTTAGCGTGACACAGAAATTGGTATTTGTGTTTGTTCCAATACACTACTCTCTATAATCACACAAAACTTCCCAACTTCAATCACCACCGAAGCATGCAACAGTGAATAGATGTCTTCGTTTAGGGTGGGCGTCTGGAAGGGATCCTGCCGCAAAACAGGGCCAATAACCTCTAAGAGATTCTCGAAATTGGAACAGATTTAATCGTTGAAATAACATCGACTGAGCGAGTTGGCCGTGCGGTTAAGTGCGCGCACCTCTGAACTTGCGTTGGGAAATAGTGGGTTCGAACCCTACTGTCGGCATCCCTACAGGTAGTTTCCCACGGTATTCCATTTTCACACTAGGCAAATGTTGCAGCTGTACCATAATTAGGGTCAGGCCACTTCCTTCACACTCCTAACCCATAACTGTGTCGGTGCGACGTAAAGCAAATTGTAGAAAAAAAATCAAACAACATCTCTTGAACATAAAAAATATTTTTTTTTAAATCAATCACTCAGAAGCTCTTCCGCTTCAAGGATCCTTCATTCTTCGGCCTTAACACTAGTTTTCTCTACTGCCGATTACTGTCCAACGATATGGCTTAGCAGCCCGTATACGGAGTGTATTGACTAATACTGAATACCCGTATGCGCATTATATCTAGCACCATCAGATATACTCCAACCCACGGCCTCCAGCCTATGTATGGAATAAAGCTACCTGACCTATGAAAGTCAAACGACTTGACGAGGCCGAGCAATCTTGTCTTGGCATTTTCTGTCCTCTTGTTTGGCTGTGAATCATGGGCAGTGAAGACGAAGGACAAAGTGTGTATAGATGCATTTTAAATATGGCGAAGGATTTTACAAATACCGTGGATGGAGAAAAGACCTAACTCCTCGTGGTATCCAGAATCAAATTTCACCTCCTGTTAGACAGAGAACAGGGCAGTTATTTTAACACGTTATGAGGAGAGAAAATATTCAAAAATAAGTTGTCTAAGTAAATATAAATGGGTCAGGTCGGAAAGAAGAGTCCCCAGGCAATGGATAGACCATATCAAAGACGTAACTTGCGCACTTCGTTGGGTGACAATTCGGAGAGCAGAAGTCCGTAGACGATGGCGAATGCTGTTGAACTCCATTGAATGGTAAAATAATCATCAGATCATGACACTTAGACATGAGTCTAAGAGTCTGAGTCTGAGAAGAATAAGAATAAGAAGAGTGTGTACGAAAATCTGCACTATTCTTTATTCACCTCTCCTAGACGACATGCCTGTTCCCAGTTTCCAAATACTCTAATAAAAAGAACCACCCCTTTGTGATGTTTCTGAGAAGATATCGAGAATACGCATTGCTTTGGACGAGTGGAATGGTCACTGGAAGAACTTCACGGACTTGCCATTGTAGATCATCCTTAATAGAGAGAAAATCTGAAACAGATTCCAACTACCGTGCGACAGGTTTCCAGATAGAAATTATTTTCACTCTTTAGGCGTTCTGTCCTGAACGGACGAAAGAGCTTATTGTGTGTTGTACAGTTGATCTCAAGGCAGGAATTTCGAGTCTCACATACTTCGAATAACAAACAATTAAATTCCCACAAGAAAACTTTAATGTATTGAAGCCGATTGAGAACATTTAAATAAACCCATGTAGACAGTGAACACTAAATTACAAAACCTAATAAGCAAGGCTTAAGTGCGCAACTGGAAAAGAAGGAAGGAATCTTCTTGAGAAAAATTCTGTACCCTAGATAATCTCAACGACAACGGAGACTAAGCCGTAACAGTAAACTGCACAACCAAACGAAAGGAACTGTAGAATCAAAGAAAAGAGGCGAGTTTCATTTCATGGAGCACTTCTCAAAGGAACTAAGAGAGGCCCACATGGAATCAATGAAAATATACGAATTTCGTTATATATACCACTCCTCAGAAGAACTAGGAGAGGTCTACTTGGATGATCCTGACCCCACTGAGAGAAACAGAAGAATGATCCCATGTGGTTTACGGAAATATGTTGAAATATAGATAATATGGAATATGGAAAGAATTTCAAGAGAATGTTGTCAGAGTTCATATGTTTTGGAGAGGGGTTTGGTAACCTTTTTCTAAGAAGAGAGAAATCAAACAAGTAACAGAATAACTGAATTCTGGTTAACATAAAAACCAAACGAGGAAAATCGCTGTATTGAACATTTTATTACTGGTCGGTATCGAGGAGAAGAAGGATATTAGCACGCTCCGTCAATTCAGAAAGAACCTCTCTTGGTAAATATATTAGTAATATAATGACTTTTAGAACGTGATAATATTTTAAGTTCTCCCACATAGAAATGAGTTCAGTTTTAAATGTACTTATATTTCGTCCAATCAGGTGTACAGTAGGTGAATTCCTTTCCGAGGGAGGGATCATTTTCTGGTGTCGCCTCAACATAGAGGTCTGATGACAATCAAGTAATACGTTTTCCTAGATGGTGCTTCACGTGTCAGAACTATATATCGAACAACTGTCGAGGGTCCTTACCCACGATAATCATGTCCGTCTACGTCCACATCACCTGTATTGATATTGTTTTCTTGGGTTTTGAAAAAGTAAAAACTTTGCACGTTTCCGAGTACATTTCCTCGTTGATGACGTGGTCTACTAACAGGACATCTAATATTCTACTATTTGTCAACATTTAAAATGGCTGAAGGCGATTCATTGAGGAATCTTCCAGTGTCCATCAATCGATAACATTAAAGTAGTACACAAAACTTCGCAATAAGCCAATTATTGTGAATCGGAAATTTCGGTTGTACACAAGACATCTTTACTTTAGTAACATATTCCTTGCAAATCAAATTATGCTTTTAAATATATACATGTAAATGAACAGTTAAAATGTGAAACAACATAGTTTCATCTCTGACAGAAGTACAGTAACTATATGTTGTGTAATCAAATTGTGAACAATTTTGCTAACTTTTTTTCGGCTACGTTATTAAATTAATACCACACTGAGATTAGAAATTAGTCCAGCTTTCTTGTGATCATTTAGCTGAGATGAGTCAATTTTCTCATATTGGATTCGCCTAGATAAATTCATATATGTTGAAAGAATCAACGCAATCTGTATTGCATGTGTGATATAAATTAATATCAAACTCATGAACTCATGTGCTTGCCAGCTTTTGGGGGTGCCTGAAATGGAACACATTTTCAATTGAACTACCGGCAGGGTGATAACACGGTTGGTGAACTTCTTCCGGCAGATAACTGCGAAATTTCGTCTTCTAAATATTTACCTTAAAGATAAACTCTTTGTTTACTTCACTGATGCTGTTTGAGAAGAATTGAAGATCTGCGGAATTGTCTGTGTTTATTAGCCCCTCTGAACCCATAATTCTACGATGAATAGTAATTCCAGATATTTCTTCAGCTACAAATAACATTTTTTGAGAGTAGCCATGTTTTTATTTCAAGAGTCTCGCTCTCGTGGGAACAGAACTCACCGTGCCAAGCGGGCCTCCATCTCGTGAAATGGCGGGGTACTTCGGTCGACATCGAGTCCTGACTAATTTATCAATCTCGGAAAATCCTTCATAGCGAGAGATTTTGCCGACACAGGTAATCCACGAATAAAGTATCTAAATTATTAATAAATATTACATAAAGATAGAATCCCCAAGGTGAAGTTAAATGCAATTAAGCCTGGAGAAAATTTGGCGTCATACTCTCGGATTTGCGACACGTTTCGAGGTCATTTATGAAGAATCAGAAATAAATTTATTTCGCCCGTTGTAAGTATGGAAAAATATGAAATTAACACCATAATGAATTATAATTTTGAATGAATTTGTGGAATAAATTTCAGGAAATTTGGTCAATCGGATGTGGAATTAGATGATTGCACCACAGAGCTTCATTGTGAGGGTGGCGTCCTCTCAGATGGTATAAAAGAAATCCCCTCCACCCACTTTAACATTCTATCTGAAGGTCTGGATGGTGAAACCGACGTCGCTCGTCTGCAAGAAAGTGCGAAGTTTAGTTCTCAAAATAACTTTTTATATATTCGTGTCAAAGGTTCAAGTAGAGTATTAAATGGAAGGTGATAGAAATTTTCCTGAGCTTCCGCCGAAGAAAATTGTGAAAGCATAGATATCTGTTTAAAATACGTAGCTGAGTTTCTCTCTTTATTACATTGTGTGTATTTGATATTGTTAAAGGGATGTCTGGAGGCTATCCAGTGAGGTCTGATTTTTGTTATCTATTGAAACACCTGGTCAGTGTTAGGGTGAACGAAAGCAGACTCATGGAAAAACAGTGGCAGTAGCCAGTAGAGAAGGAGGTTCGTTGCATGTTAAAACGCGAAGAAAGTGTGTCATTTGCGGTGTAAATTGATAGCGAGTGTAAAATCTGTGTATTTTAAGTTATATATATATATAAGAAGATGATCTATACTGTAGCTATGAACGGCTAAATAAGAGGGCAGCTGGCTAAATGTGGCCAGAATCTCCAGGATGACTACTTACAGGTCTGTCTACATTTTGTATTAATGTCGTAGAATAGAATTTGTTTGTCCCAATAATATTTTTAGGGCATGTGTCGAATTAATATTTAATAATGATCAGGCGAAAGTATTATGTTTCTGGTCATCGTGTGAAACTCTTCAGGGCTGTAAAAATCACGTCGAGAAACTGTAAAATGCGAGGTTTAAATAATGTGTTAACATTATTTGAGTTATTGTTCAAACTGAGTAAAGTTAGGGAGGTGATAACGATAATGTAGTCGTGGTGAATGCAATAATTTCGAATGTCGTCTGAGATCAGAAAATGTTTGTCGAAAATAATAATAATAATAATAATAATAATAATAATAATAATAATAATAATAATAATATTTACAGCCTTATATGTTAAGTAAGATTTGCGTTTATCTCGAAATCCAGTGAAGTCTGATAAAGTTTTTTTTATTCGTGGGAAGGTAATTTTTGTGACATCGTGTATGTCGGTGATATAGGAAATCACGGTGTGTTATTGTGTTCTTGGGATCCGAGATGTGTAGTAAAAAAATGAATGAAAAGGATTCTTATAAAATTGTTCATCACGGGAGCATTGAGGATTGAAAGTTGAGAGAATAGTTGTGTAGATGTTGAAGACATAGGAAGGCTGTATTTCATGAGAAATGCCGCTGTGATAGGCGATGGAGATGAATTTTGGAGACAGGCTATATTTGTCGATGGCGAAAAATTTTTGAGACAGGCTGTATATTAGGTGTGATATTTCTGAGGCAGGCTGTATTGAGATTCCGTTAGCAATCCGGAACAGCTGACCGGGTGAAGGTTGGTTGGCGAGTGCTTTGTGAAGCACATTATGATTTCAACTTAAGATCTCCCAGTGAAAAACAATTTCTGTAGAAGATTGTAGCTCTTGGCAGTTAAGTCCAAATGACGAATTTATCTAAAGTCAGCATAAGGATAGAAGGGCATTCAGAATACACGGTTGTTTTCTTTGACTGTTATAACAAATTCCCATTCATTAAATTTCGTGTTTTACGAGACGATTAATTATCATTTATTCGGAAACATTGTGGGATGAGATACTGGACGTTCTTAAAGCGACAGTTTGGCTATGTAGATTCATTTAATTTCGCTTCACTGGATAGTTTGTGGATATGAATGTTTGGAATAGTGAGATGATAGGCGATTTTGGGCCTCACTGTAGAATTACAGTGTGGATTTTGTGCGGTGGTGATGATTACTATTTTAGCGATATTTCCGTAATGTTAGACGTGTGCTTAAATTCATTATTATTCTTCCAAACTTCATTGCGTATGTCGATATCGTGTTTGAGTTGTGGATTGTTTGCCACGCGTTATTTATTTTCAATTTTACGTTTTATTGACAAAATAGGGACTTTGTTGCATTTCCCGACTTGCGTTCATTCTGTGGCAAGATTTGTTTCATTGTGTGCTATAGTTTCGACAATTTTTCCTGCTAAAATGCGAAAAGTGTGTCCGAAGTTATGATTTCGCCTGATATGTTACAGGATGCGTAAACATCCAAGTTTACGCTCGACGATAGATTGAGGACATCACGCGTATCATAGGAGTATATGGATGAGTGGGCATCCCCATCTACGCTCGACGATAGGTCTAGTAAGGTGTGTGCGTATATAGATGTTATTGTCAGGGTGTGTAGACATCTCAGTTTCCGCTCGACGATAAATTTAGGGTGCCGTCTGTATATATTAAAGTCTTAGGTTAGGTGAGTTACGAAGTGACTTAAACGATGGTAGTGTCTGCAGTAATGTATGCAATGCGAAGAGTGTTAGCGAAGTAATATTGAGGTCATGTTTTCGGCACAACCCTTACTAGCTGCAAGGTGTTTACATAAGATTAAGGAACCACTAGTGGCATGAACGTCAGGGTTGTCCAACATTGGATACTTAGCTAATGGTGATTGAGTATTACTGCTGTTTGCCACGCGCGTTTGATTTCATTGAACTTTAGTATTTTTATTTTATTTACGGACATAATTGTTTTGTCGTTCAGACGTCCGATTTCTTTGTTAATGTGCGTGTTGACACTTAGTTTATTTAGGTGAGACTTGAGTTACGAATGCGGGATCGATTCGTCAGCTGGGAATAGATTTTATTTTCAATTTTCGTTCTTTCATTTTTTGACTGTGGTCAATCAATAGCTTGTAGTTAGTTTGTTGGGACAAACAAAAAGTAGATGGATCTGTAATGGTAGTCATTGTTGTAAAGGAAAGAATTCCCTAGATTGTTTTGATATTTTGATTTTATTTTACCATGTGGACTTGTAAGTTTATTATACTTAACGTAACCGTTTATAACCTAAAAATTGGTTTTATAAGAATATTTTTCAGTGATTTACCACTTTTTCTTTAACTTTAGTGTTTGGCATTTCTTCTAAATGCATGATGAATAAGTGTTTCCTGCAGTTCGCAGTTTTGTTCCTTCAGAACGACGTAAAGAACGATCCTCCCGAATCGAATTGTTTTTGGTTCCTTATGAACAGCTGTTTGGGTGATGAACGTTTCAGCATAGGGATTATTCTATAACTTAAGGGTGTCACGAGATAACAATACATGGTGGACTTGTATTTTAATTATGACTGCTGCTGTTAACCTGTAGCGAACACCATGCTTTCCAGTAATATTTCGCAATCTATCCAAAGCAACTGATGGTCAATTTGGTTCGATTAAGGGTCCATTCGGCGGGTGTTTCCATATCCGACAGGGTATTTGACTGGTGGATAACCTTAATTAAATGTAAATCTGGAACTCTACTTGCTGAAGGTCAGATTTTCCACGGATCGTGTGGATTAATTCTCAGTTATCGTTTGGATCAATAGGTGCCCAATTTTCAGGTTTTCTTTTCGTTTTTCAAGTTTTCGCTGTCCACTAATTTGTGATATTTTCTAATTTCCTCCGAAGAAAGTTATTCGATAAATGTAACTGATAAAACTCAAGAAATGCAATGTGACTGCGCTGAAACATTAAATAATATTTTTTTATGAATGATTTTATATATATATATATTTTTTTTTTGCATTTGATTAATTCAATAAAAGTTAGGAAGCACATATTTGCTCCTCATTCCAAGTAGTTAGGCTCTCTTCTGAACCCCCTCGTTTGGTTAAGATCGTGACCGAAATATTCCCGCTACGACCCAAAGATTTAAGAGTTCGATATTGCTTTACTGCAGCAGCTGTGGCCAACCAACGATGGAATGATAAGTTCAAGGGTTCACCCCCTGATCTTCATTTGTTTATCAATTTTTTCAAGGTCAGTACAAAAATAGATTATGTTCAAAAGTACTGGAGAGATTACACAGCTTTTCCGCACACCTACTTTTACATACTGGTTTCTTCAGTGTCGTGGTATTCAATACTGATGTGATGTGTGTGTATTGCTACAGCTTCCTGAGGATGTTCGAAACTTTACCGTTTGGCCCATCATCTTGGGTAGGGCTATAGTAATCGTGGGAGGGGCATAAATCTGAAGGAATTAAATTCCTTCCAATGAATTCCAGTCAACGATAACATTTGCGGAAATCCATCTAAGATGTATGGTAATATTGTTACTCTGTTAAGATACATGCAAACTGTATTCATTTAACGAGACAATTAATACATTACTAATTTCAATAAAACCAGATATACTTGAAGTAGGATAACCCTTTCCTCTATCATTGAGGAACTGTAATGTAATGTAGTGTAGACAAATGTGATAAATTGCGTTAGTTTAATTTCGACTATGTCAACAAATGAATAACACTTAAATACATGAAGTATCTCAGCTTTTCGTGTGCTCATTGATCAAAGTAAATCAGTTTTATTTCTCATGCTTGATTTTCCTACATAAATATATATGTTGGAAATACTAACACACATTCTATTACATGAATTAAATGAATTTCAAACTCATGAAAACAACCTAGTATATAATAACTTAAAATTGATTAGTAAATGGTTATATATCAGTTATATTATTGAAAAGCTTTTTTTTTTTCAGACTTCTCTTTTCATCCCTTCCAATCCTTCTTTCAAATAAGATGAATTTCATTTTTGTTTTATCTCTCCTTTCACATTCTAATCCCTTTCCAATTATGGCACATTATGCTGTCTTGTCTGCTGGGGACGTAATAATTTGTTTTCTTTTTTTCTGCGAGACACATAATTAACCCAGACAGAATGTTTGGTAGGGCTATAGTAATCGCGTATTTGATCTGGGAAAGTGTTTATGAACACACATTATCGGAGTCGTGGAGACTTAGAGCTATCCAGGTGTACGTCGATAATGGTGAATTAAAAAGGGAAGACAAAAGAGAAAGTATCCAGCCTGTAATTTATTGTGGTCAAGACTAATGGGCCGAAAGGAATTAGAACGAGGCAAGAAGTAAAATAAGATCGGTGGTTTCAGTTCAATAATATCTATCTATTTAAAAAACTGGGCTAATTTCTCTAACCATAATTTTGAAAGAACTGTTGAACCGATTGACATTATCAAATAGTCTGACGAAAGCTCTTGAACTGTAGATTTTAAGGGCGCCTTTAAAATCTTCAAAAAGTCTTGCCGTACATTCTAAAATTATTAAAAATGAATGTTGTATTCTGATTCGCTAAAGCGCTCGCCAGTGCCTTGAAGGCATTGGAACCGTAAGACAGTTGAGCAGCAGTCACGATAGGGGTGTTGGAAGTGGATAGGCCATGCGCTGTCTGACGTCTTCCTTGAACAGTGCACATTTCAATCAAAGTTCCTCGAAGTTTAAACGAGTGTTCGGTGTCTTATTTGAAATCAAATTCCGAAGCAGCTGACGATATTCGATTAGTACGCCTCCATATGGCATAAAGCACCATGGCAAATAGTCATTCATGTTGTGAATCCTCATATAAAATATATCGTAGGTAACGACATTATACTCCTTGTGGTGAGAAAATTATTGTTCTCGGGGAAAATTTCGTAAAGAGTTTGGCTGTTTTGCCAAATTCTTATCGCCAAACAGTTATCCACTTATAATTGTGTTAAATACTCTCCTCTTTGACCCTTGTTCACAATTCGTCGCTTACGTAAAAATATGCGGGCCAAATCACAAAAGGGAAAGGACTAGGTTGTTTTTGCAAGGAATTGGTAGTGAATACTGCCGTCTCTCGATGGTGACGGCTCAAATATCATTGAACTACCAGCCAGACGTTTAGCATAAGATGACATCTTGATAGCAGAACATTAGCTTCTGCGAAAGTTGTCATCATATTCTCGAAAGTTGTCATTCATAATATTAATTTGAAAGTCATTGGCCTTGTACCCAATAGTTCAAAATCATTCACTAGCCTAAACATATTAATGCTGGAGAAGAAAGCTAGCTACTTCAATTTCCTATATAATACTTGAATTCCTTGGACTGAATGGTTTACTTCCACATATCCTTATTCAAAAAATGTGGATCCATAGTCATGCTCCTTAGAAATCGGAACGTTTCCCAACGGCTCCTAAATGAAAAACAATAGGGCCTGATTCTGAGAAGTATGGACAAAAAATGTTTAGATTTGGAAATAATAAGTGGAGAAAAAGTTTTAATTCCTCGAATTGACTTAATTACGACCAATAGAATACTTCCATTTTCTTTCGAAAGACATCAATTTCCAATTCGCTTAGCATTTTGTATCACGCTCAGTTAAACTCAAGGGACGTGGAAGTCTCTATATACCTCAGCCGATTTCAGCCACGGCCATTTACAGTTAAATATTGCATTGTCAAAATAGCGATATTTAAAATTTGCAATAGTGCCAAACGGTAACAAGTAACTGTACAAGGAATGCATAGTTTGAGTCACATAGCTATATATTTGCATTCGGGAGATAGTAGGTTTGAATTATACTGTTGACAACGCTGAAGATGGTTTTCCGCGGTTTCCCATTTCTATACCACGGCTACTACCTTCCCAATCCTAATATTTCCCCATCCTTCCATCATAGAAAAAGTGTAACCTGAATGATTGCATTATTGCGGGAAACAGCGGAAAACAATCTTCAGGGCTGCTGACGTTGGGTTTCGAACACATCATCTCCCGAATGCAAACCTCACAGCTTCGCGACACTAACCAACTGGTTCAGTTCATTCAGCTTGAATCACAGGGTCAATAGACTTTCATTTTGATTATTTGGTCTTGCAAATAAGTCACTATGGGTGTTATGAATTCTAGCTTTCCGCTTGTTAGTGCAAAATATAAAAACACATCTCAGAACTATAAGAATTTTCATAACATTAATAGATCACAGTTCTGATAATTTAAAAATATGGTTATTAAAAAAATGTTATTCAATGAGTCAATCCCTTTCTGAAAATTTAAAGGCTCATCCCATGAAGAGAAGAATTTATACACTCAGTTTCCCTCTGCCTTAAAAGACTATAAAAGAAATAATATAACTTATAAAACAGGGTGTAGTAATAAAGTTGTAACATTAACCCTTAACTTCACAGCTAAATACAATGGAGAGACTGCTTGTCAGATAATAAGCGCCTGGAGTGCATATTGATTCCAGGCGAGGAAAGCAAGCGCTGAGCTCACTTTCAGATATGCACAAACACAAAGTTCGTAGTAGCAGGTTATAAGCACAATAAGGGAATAAATATGGTTTTTAGTATCAAGTACGAGTCAGTCCCTAGCGTAAAACACCACGGAACTTAGATTAAATGTCATCCGTATGATATATTAAATCAACATAAATTTTGACGATGAAAGAAGCCACTTCCAGGTTAATAGTTTTCCAGTAGTTAAGAATTTCAAGCTAGCCACACAACAGTTTAGTGGGAAAAGGAATTACAATGAACTGCCGTGTGGCCTTCGGAGTGGTCTGGTGCAGGTTTTTATTTGACGTACGTAGGCAACCTGCGCGTCGTGATGCGGTTGAAAAGATGACGAAAATGGAACATATACCCAGTTCCCGTGCCAGGACAATTAACCAAATTATGGATAAAAATCCCAACCCTGCCGGGAATAAAACTCGGGACCCCTGTGACCAAATGCCAACACACTAAGCACTTAGCCATGGATCCGGACGGAAAATGAATTTAGCACATCGCATGATTGTCCTCTCACTCCGATATTAAGGCGACGTTCACTCACAATGGAGAGAGAGAGATCATTTCACCCTTATGAATTAACACGAGATGTAGAATAAAGTGTTGATTGCTTGAGGTGTATCACCTTCGCAGTGCACAACGGAAGTAGTGGGATGATTATCTTCTAGTTGTCCTCTGTGTCCAGCGTCAACACCGTACGAGGCCACGAGAGTTTATCGTTGTTTGACAAGGAGAACCCCCAGGTGGACAAAGTGATTGACGACAGGTGTCATCTCAGGACTTTGTGAGACTGCCCTATCTTCATTCGGCCGGGTTCAGAAAACCCTAGGAATCCTGAGCTTGCTCAAAAGTCAACCTGTGGTCTCCCTCGTCTAATCTTGTGAGAGATTCATCACAGCACCATGTTCAGTACTGCCACTACCACCTTCACCACCAAAACCACAACCACTACCAACGTTTCGCTAACATCCAGCGCTTGGACATCACCACTCCAGCACACAGTCGAGAGGTAGCATGCCTCAGCACAGAATTCATAGCTCCACCGCGAACATCAAGCCTCACCTTAGCAGAGACAGCCCCGCAAAGAACTACAAGCATCGCCGTGAAACGCTCCATCTCAAATCCAACAGATGACGACATCGCCCGGAAGCGCCTTTTGGAAGTCACCGCAACATCAGCATCATCTACACCGTCAACGCCCCCTCCCGATGGATACACCAAATCTCCCACCAGACATTATCTCAATCTTCGAAATCCCATCCTTCTCAAGAGACCACCGAAAAATTATTAACCTCCGCAATCGCCAGGAAACTCCCCAAGGCACACACACCTTTCTCCTGCACAACCCTTCACCAGAATTCCGCCATCCAAGAAACATCTTCGCCACGCTCGTCATATTCAACATGCAGCGCCACGAGGTAGCTGACATCCGTCCAGCTTCTAGTGGTGTTATCATTAAAATCAATGGCGAGGCCGCCACACGCTGGCTCACCCACACCATTGGAGCCGCTAGGTTAGGATCAGTATCACCCCTGTAGCCCTTATCCACTCCCACCACCAACACCCCCTCCCCGGTCACAGCCGGTTCAGTTACGATTTCCGGGGCGTGGACCCGGATATCACAGAAGACACCAAGGTTTCTGAGCTGAATGCGGAGGGCGTACCAGTCCGGAAATCCTCCCGCTTCAGAAACTCATCACAACCCACATTCATGGCTAGGATCCTACTCCCCACCACTGAGGATACGGATAGAGCCATTGCCAGTGGGGATTTCATTGTTCCCCACCAACGCAGGTTGGAAACTTCCCCCGGCCCAGATCCCCAACCCATCTGTTGTGAATGGTTTCTTGTTTATAACCAGCACCCAAAAGCACACTGCACCGCCGAACATCCGGTGTGCGGACATTGTCGCTCCTATCTGTACCGAAGATACCCCTACCCAAACAACTCCCTAATTCTTTCCCCTTCCTACCCTTGAAGACATCATTGGATTCATAACCATCTTCCTCTTAAGCATTAATCCATTCCATCGCCCCGTGGTCCTCACACAACTGCAAGCTACGGCCAACCAAGCCGTTAAGATGCACGTTTAAACCTCCCACTCTTGCCACAACACCCATTTGAACTTTACCTCCTATAAGACCCTAGTTTGATTATATATAGAGTGCCCTCCCAATTCCGATCTCCTAAGCCCATCTCCGTCCTCTTCCATAACATTAGTCCTTTCACTCCAAATGCCTTCATCTTCAAACCCTCACATCCAAACACCCCACCTGTGCCCTTCTCCTCAATAAAACTATGTTCCGGTCTCATCAGTTCGCCAACTCCACGGCTTCAATCTGCACCACTTAGACCATTTCGATCACTCCCATGACATCGACCTAGGTTGTTCCACACTAGCTTCACGCACGTTACACCCAGTCCGCATCCACACACACCCTTAGCCTCTCTCGTTCCCTGTATCAATTGCAGCCACGATATATTTCCCCTCCTGCATCCTACATGTAATCACCATTTACCACCGGTCCCACTTACACTACGCATGGCCTTTATATCCCACCTCCGTGTCACCTTTCCCCACTACCTGCTCCTAGCAGACCTTAATCTAACATACCCTCTAACATCGAAATGGATCGTTTGCAAAACCTACTTAATCACATCGATTGCTCTCTCATCCCTATTCCTGGACACACCCAGCCTTCCTCTAACACCACCCCAGACGTCTTTATCGCCCACAATTCACTTTCCCACCTCCTAAAAGTCTCTCTACTTCCAAGTATTGGCACTGACCCCGTCCGTCTCCAAATCCCGTCTGTCAACCACCATACTCCAACTCACCCTTCTAGCCACATTACCTAATTCGCCCAAGCAGACTGACCATCCTATCAGACTCACCTATTCCAAGCCCTGAATAAACCCTCTTCCGCTGAACGGTCAACAATCCGTAGACACCCCGGACACATATATCCTCTCCGCAATTACTGCTGTATCCTCGGCCCACATTCCCACCACCCTTCCCTCAACCTCCCAACCTCGACTTCCTACCCGTTTCGTGCACCTCCAAAAGGTCTTTCCATATTACCTTTGGCAATTCAGATCCACTCCCGATCCTCACTTCCTCCACATAAAACGACAGACCCCCCACACCATCCAGGATTACCTTGTAGTTCACACCCATCACTCCTGGGTCCATACATGCACCACTCTCGCCACTCTCCACCCACACCCATCAAAATACTGGTGAAAGCTGAACACACTCCTTGGTCGATCCTCTACTCCTACATATCCGATCATAGACTGTGGCATCGCTCCAGCCACCACCACGGAGAAACTGTAGAAACTGTAGATCTTCGCCCAGCACTTCAAGCGCCGTTTCAACATACTTGCTGACTCTAATTTCGATATTTCAGACACTCGGCTTTACCTAAGCCTAGCCTCCTCCCCAGCACTCACACACTCCAAGAACTACAACCCTCACAAACCATTCCCTAGACAATCCGTCACATCCAAAACCCGTAACACAGCCCTTGGACCTGAAAAGACCCGCTAACTACACATCCGTCAAGAACCTCCGAGTCTATTAACCATCGTAGCCACACTCTACACATTTATCCTTAGAATCGGCTTTTACCCTTCACCCTGGAAACACACAGCAATGCTCCTTTTGCTCAAATCCGGCAAGCCTCCCTCCGACTTGAACTCCTTCAACCCCATCATCCTTATAACGTCTTTGCCAAAATCCTTGTTAAAATTCTTGCTCGTCGTCGCCACCCGCATCTACACAGTAACCACTTACTTCCCCCTAATTCGGCTTCCATCCTGGCCTGTTCACCACTGAACAACTCTTTCATCTTGTCCAAATCACGTCCAATAACTACAATCGCATCCGTCCCACTCTTCTAATCGCGTTTGATTTCCACCTAGCATTTTATTCCATTTGGCATCCTACCCTCCTTTTCAAGTTACATTTCTTTGCTCTTCCTCTCTCCTACATCCGGTTTATCTTCTCCTTCCTCAGCAACCGCACGACCCAGATTTCCATCAACCAGCAGCTCTCCTCTTCTTTTCCTTTCACACTTGGTGTCTCAAAAGGCTCCCTACTCTCCCCCTCCTCTGTATCCTATTTGTAGCAGATCTACCCCTGCATCCAACCCGATCCCAATTCTTCCATTTGCGGATGACATCGCCATCCTCGCTCCGCTCTACTCCATCCAATCTATTAACCGTACCGTCCGACCTTGCCTGGACTCTTTCATTTCCTGGAGTGGCCGGTGTCACCTTAAACTTAACTCATCTAAAACCCAGTCCCTCCTATTTCGCCGTAAACGCCGGAGATTCACCAGCACCCGTGATTCCCACAATCTCTACTTCCGAATCCGTGATACCCCAATCCGGACACAACCCACACTCAAATACCTAGGAATCCATTTCGATGAACACTAACATTTCGTCCCCACGTCCTCCACCTCAAAACCAAGAACGCCGCCCGTGCCCGGCTGATCCGAACGTTAGCCGGCGTTCGGTGGGGTCTAAACTCCTCTCCACTCCCCTTAACCTACAAGTCCTTTGTACGTCCCCCCATTACCTAGGGCCTCACTCCCTGGGCAGTTTTTGCCCACACCGATCCTTCTCTGTACCGCCTACTCCCTTCCATAGAACGTTGCCTTGTTCGTCATGCCCTACGTCTTTCCTTCCTCTTCTACACGTCCGACCTGTACGCCAGCTTTCCCTTTCCCAAACTGGATTCCTTTGTCCTCTTCCAGTTCCATCGAGCCGTTCTTCGCGGTCTCAACCGAGTCCATACTCCCCAAACTCTGCTCCTTAACGGTCCACCCCTCCTTCCGCATTCTTCATCCAGTCCCATCTTCACCGCATTCGTCCACAACCCCCTAGGGTGGTGCCAGCCGGGGCCTGTGACGGGAACCTCACCATGGATTTCCTCCACGTTCCCTTATCACTCTCATCAACAATAGCAACAACAGCGACAAATAAGCAGTCTACACCTCCCATTATAACGATCATAATCTTGTACGTGAGGCCTCGTCGACATCCCCCTTCTATTCTCATTTCATGTCAAATGTGACTTATTTCTGTATTTTCAACCCATCAGTTAACATCTCTTGAATTACGAATAATATAGCAACATTCCATCAAAGCTTTATAATGTATACTTATGTTTAATCGAAAAACAAACAAACAAACAAACAAACAAACAAACAAAGAACTGTGTACACGTCCAATTACTATGAGGAATGTTTTCCCGTGCAATACTATACTCGATGTTGCCGGCCCCGTGGTGTAGGGGTAGCGTGCCTGCTTCTCCCCGGAGGCCCCGGGTTCGATTCCCGGCCAGGTCAGGTGGGGTACTATACTCAATGTTATATGTTTTACATCTTATTCCATACAAATAGTGTTGTATTAGTAATATATGTAGGAAAATAAATGTATTATGTGTTGTCCATGTCAATATCAAATAAGTTCTTGTGTCCTTTTGGCCCATACTTATAATAAAACTATTCTCTCAGTTATGTTAATGCCCATAACACCTCCCACTACTCTTGAAACCACTCCTTGCCTATCCTACATATTCCTCACTCCAACTCAACTTCCTCACCTCCAGGCCAGACAGAAGGCGTTCCTTCTAGGTGGCCCGCCCTGCACCATCAGGGTGGGAAAGAAAAGTTTAGTAGGTAGAGATAGAAGAAATATTGGTCGGTGGATACAGAATGGGTTTCGGCCCACACATGGCCACGGCTGGTCCGTGGACCACCAGCTCTGCACTCCGACCGGCCAACCGAGCAGAATACAGGGCTGAACCTCACGGCTGGCTTCAACTGTCGGCTGTTCTGAGAATGGTTTTCCGCGATTTTCCATTCTCCTGCACTAGGGCAAATGCCGGTACAGTTCCTAGTATAGGCCACGGCCGCCAACCCCGTCACCTTCTCCGTGCATCTCCTTCACCGAAAGAAATCTCCGGGCCTGAGAGAAGGCGTTGCCGTTTATGAGGCCGGAACCCACATGCAGGGGGGAATGGGTACATTTTAATAGCATAGTAGGGCTTATTTTGAAAACTCAATCCTATTTCCTTCTTATATCACATCCTTTAACCCTCTCCTCATTCTTCACTTCAACCTGCCGGCAACTGTTGGCTAGAGAGAGAGCGCGCTGATCTATAGGCGGCCCATATAGGATGATAATGTAGCCGTATTCCATTGGTGGGTTCAGAGTCGGTTTCGGCCGTATTGGTGGTCAGAGCTCTACAGTTTTTTATTCTGACCGACCAACCGAGCAGGGCAGGCTTCTGCTTACCTGTATCCACGCCTCTACCTTAGCCCTGCAGCTCTGCATTTGGAAGGCTATGAAGGATCTATCCCCATCATTGGTTTTCCATTCCAGTGCACCGAGGCTAATGCGGGAACAGTTCCAACGTTATCTTCTCCGAAAGTCACACCATTGTTACAAGCTTCTCTGACCCGAGTGTCCTCATTACCGTATAGGTGCCCCGCCGTACCCTATCCGGGTAAGGAACGAAAAGTTTTACCCACAGGACTAGGCATCTTCTCACACACCTTTCAAATGGGTGGTCCAGAAGTACAATTTTTCTAGCCTCGTTCAAAAATATCAACAGCTCAAATCTGAGGAGAAGGAAATTGAGTCAAATTTAGCGTATTGTATTTGCGATAGCGATAAGTGATATTTTGGTGGTAGTAGGTTAGGTATGAATGTCTTAACCATAATCTGAATGAAACAGGAATGAAGGTATCGAAGGTGATGAGCCTAGAAGTAACGAGATCGCAGAATGGATTTGTATTTATACGCTGAATGGGAGGTTGAGAGAGGTAGCATAGAATGTTCTGGAGAGAGCGAGAGTTCCTAGCACGTCATATATGATGACATCGGGGGATCCGTTGAGAAGCAAGGCAGGCCCAGATTAGATGGGCGGCGTTGGATGATAGTGCGTTGTGTGAGTGAGATGAATCGAGGCAGGACATATGCTTTCATCAGGTGAAGGTTGAAAGTCTTCAGAGCGAAGGTAAGTCAATATGTCAAAACATGTAGAGAATATTAGTCTGAAGTAAGGAATAGATGCAGATTCATTTCTGTTACTTCTCCACATACAAATAAATTTAGTCAACGTTAGCGTGGTGTATCTGCAAATGCGATAAGTGGTATTTTGGTGGTAGTAAGTTAGCTATGAATGTCTTAACCATAATATGAAGGAGACAGGTATGAAGGTATCGAGGGTGATTGCCAATACAAACAGTGCGGGACAAATGACTGGAGGACATTTTTGATGGGGAGGTATGAATTAAAAGTAAATTGGATTTTATAATGTGACTTAGTGATTGTATTGGGAGCTGGGTTAGTTGCTTAGTAGGCAAGTGATATACAGGGTGATTTTCTTTCCACCGTGTACAAACTCTGGGGATTAATCGAGAAGAGAATATGAAACAAAGAATATCTAATGAACGCATGCCCGGAAATGCATGGTTTGATTGTTAGGGACCATTTACTCAATCAAACTTTGGTACAGAGACGCGCTCAACCAAGCAGCCAAAGTTACAGTATGTGTTGAAAATGGTTTCCATGTGTCTCCACGCATGCGTGTACGAGCCGTAGCATGTTCCATCTCACAAGTTCACATCGGCCAGGCTACATCCGAACAGTGTCAAAGGCAGAATGAATACGCTGCCCCAGTGTCTCCTCATCTGGAATGGGCTCTGCATACACGATACATTTGAAATAGCCCCATAACAAGAAATCGCACGGGTTGAGATCCGGTGAACGAGCAGGCCATGCAGCTGCACCTCCTCGTCCGATCCACCCACCATGAAAGACACGATTAGGATGGGTCCGGACGTTCACGGCGAAGTGGGCTGGAGCACCATAATGTAGCAGCCACATAACCCTGTGAATCATAAATGGTACGTCTCCCAGCAGGGGTGGCAACGTCACCCGCAAGAAACGCCGAAAATTCCGGCCTGTTAGGTGACGTGGAAGGAAGACTTGTCCCAAAACACGGTCGCCAATTAT
This sequence comes from Anabrus simplex, assembly GCF_040414725.1. Lineage (NCBI taxonomy): Eukaryota > Metazoa > Arthropoda > Insecta > Orthoptera > Tettigoniidae > Anabrus > Anabrus simplex. The sequence goes on from NC_090265.1 coordinate 1,654,989,181, forward strand.
CCCGGCCCGCACATTCCGGCTGAACCGCTGCTGAAGATTCGGTGGCACCGAACCATAAGGGTTCTGCATACAGTCCCACAGATGACCGTTATGAAAGTTGAAGATACCACTCCGCGTAAAGGCGACCTCATCTGTGAATAGGATGGGTACTACAAATCCCGGAATCGTGGTTGCCTGTTGAATAAACCAGTGTCAAACCCGCTCCCCCATTGGAGATACAATTGTTTTTTAAACGGAGAAGTCATTTCTCCTTTAGCGGGTTAGCAAACTTGATTTGCTAACACGGCGGGGCCACACAGTTTGGTCTGCCACTGCTAAGCAGAGTCCTGGAGGGGCGTGCCATTCCAGCTGATGAGTCCAAATGGCACGTCTGGACGAAACTCTGCATAATGCACACGGCCTAACCACCCAAAAGCTGGTTCTATTCCTGTGATTTTAGGAAAAATATTATTTACATTCCTATTTTCGTACTTTACCTTTTCGTAGATCGTCTGGAAATTAGGAGGATTAATGAAGTTAGTTACTGTTTCCTAGGTGGATACGAAAAATACTTTGAAAAATCTAACCTCTCAAAGTCCTAAGATCCTACGTCATTATCTCATCTGGTTTCAAAATTCATATCCATACAACTGGGCTGAATTTGAGGATAAAGTATCGCTGGTTCAACATAAATCATTTTGAAAATCTGTTATAGAATTATGTACAGATAAAACAAGTTGCATCTTTCTGGTAAATATTTTTTTTTAAATATTTGTTTACGTCGCACCGATATACATGGCGATGATGGGAAGGAAGCGACCGTGGCCTTAATTAAGTACACAGCATTTGCCTGATGTGAAAAGAGGAAACTACGGAAAACCACCTTCAATATTGCTGTCTCGTTAAGATTTCAAGTGGCGGCGGTACACACATTGTGTGAAAGGATTTTGTCTACGTATTAGTTGATTCAAACAACGAAGTTTATCAGGCAGATTCACTGTACTTCTGTCTGCCATAGAAAGCTATTAATTCGATATGTGAGTAAATGAGGTCATTTATCTCCATCCCACTGGTGTAGGCTCTCATGAACGGTGTTATAATACAAAGAACAGCTCACTGGTTATCAGTCTCTGCACTGTCAATTTCAGGGAATTTCTCATTGACACGCAGTTCAACCCCTTTGCAGGTGGTTAGTGTTGGACACGTACAGTAAAGATCGGATTGTCCTGATTTAAAGGAAATATGTTCTAACCTGGTCGGATGACCAGAAAGTTGTAATATTCAAGGATTTTCAGTTATATCTCAAAAATAGCAAAATTACTTTCATTCAGATCATTAGCTGAGAGGTATTACGTCGTTTAATCAGAGCACAAAAATACATGTTCTCGAATATTCTAGAATTATTTCGACTTTGCTAGAAGAAATTTAATTCCCATTGGTATACCATAAGGGAATTTTAAACTAGAATCACGTAACAGAGACATATCAAAATGAGAACCCAGAATTTATTCGTCTGGATTCGAACAATCCTGAGGCTCATAGAAGAACGTACTCGTTTATCTCGTCCCATTATTATTATTATTATTATTATTATTATTATTATTATTATTATTATTATTATTATTATGATTATTATTATTATTATTATTATTATTATTATTATTATTATTATTATTATTATCATAGTATATAAGAAGGTAATCAGCTGCGAACGTTGCGGTGTCTGGATTTCCTCACAGTCGCAAATTTCGGTTAGGAATCATAACTTTACTTCACCACATTTTTTCTGCACTTCGAAACCTTAGTTTCGTGTGATTCAGTGTCCTCTACATAGTTGATAAATAGAAGCTGGTGGCTATAATCGTGCATTTTGATGAAGTGAAAACCTATATTTTATTTTACTTGCAGGGCTTTCAAGGACGCGGGACAAAATTCAGGGTGTGTTTCAAAAGCTGCAGTTCCTACACATAAATTGAAGCTTAATTATCGTAATAAAAACAATAATGAATACATTCGTTATGTTAGTATGTTTAGTCGGTGTTGCCATTTTAATTTTCTTCAGTCTTCCTTCATTTCTAAATATAAATGTAACAGTGGGTAGAAAGAATCTAGCACGCCACTTCAGTAATATCAGTCGCTTCAGTATGTATTAAATACCTCGTACATTGAATATTGATTCTTGTCATTAGCCGCCTATCTCAGGATCGCCCACACTCTGTCTGTTCGTTACCTTCCTGGCAACTTCTTCCTACACATGCAATTTCTAAGTGCCGTTATCTAAACCAGGCCTACGACGTTTCAAAATAGTTTATACAAATGTATCGTAGACCGAAAAGTTTATAATCATGTACTTATATGATTAGCAGAATAAGTTCAAAGTTCTGTAAATAAATTCAATCAAAACCGGATTAAGAATCATTCGTTGTCTTAACAGGCAGGAGAGAATAAACAATAAAGCCCCTGTCATTGTGCAGTAGCCTACACAAGACAATGTGTAAGACCATGTCCTATTTTGAAGAAAAGTACCAAGATGTGTCTATGGAATATTCTAGAGGATCCTTCAGTAAAGGAGATAATGACCGATGGTATTAAAAGAGTGTGAAGCAGGGAGTAAGGCTGGAGATCTGGTGATGCATGGGACCGCCTTAATTTCCTGTCGACAAGCAAGAAAGCCTGAGGCGCGGGTAAGCAGCCAATATCCGCTGAGCACCATGATGTCTGGGTAGTGACAGCCTGACCTCTTTCAGCTGCATATTCCTAAAGTCAAGGACTGCATGAAAAGACAATTCCGGTGTTCATCAGACTTACACACAACAAAGGGGCATAAAAGAAAATACGTGAAGTTTCAGACGTTGTATCTTACTAAGAGTCATCAAAGGCACGCGTTTCATAGCATTTAAGCGTGAATGGATATGAAAGCCAGGATATCGCTGGTTCAATTCCCTACTTCGTTTTCTTAGGAACAGGACAGAAACACCACAAACCAGAAGTGTGAAAAAGTTTGTTCACGCGGCTTCATGTAATGGACAAAATAATGTACTTGACTATATAGTAACTTATATATAATAGTATCGGAGAGAAAAGTTGCAATGTATGGTACTTCGATACTAGAGCATACAAGTTGCATTTTGCTTAATCAAATCCTAAACCGAACAAATAATGTGCACATGAAAATAAGTTCGTATTCGACTTTGATATTTGAGTTTGCACCTTAATCAGTAAGGCTAGAATTTAAGATAGCATCACATATTTCAGTACAGTGTTACGGTGCAGCAGTAAAAGAGTTGATTTCACTTCGGAGAGTCTTCGTTCAAGAAGGATTAGTGTGATTGGCTTTAATATGATTTTACGGTCATCATAATTCTGAAATTTTTATGCGTTTGTGGGGAGGCTCAATCCTCAATTGAAGTGGCGAAAAAATACGTGTTTACTCTCGAGGCCTGAACGCAGGAGAAGATGGTATTACGAAAATCTCCTTGTCTACCACACGCTCTTTCTAGCGACGTATGAGTGATATGTTTGATAACCTGATATCGCTATGTAATCCAAGGCTACATATAATTGTCCTTGGCTCGCTGATGCAACCTCTCCCCGCGGCGGCCTCGTGATTTGAGTGCTCGGTTACTCGTGCTCGAAGCGCCGTAACTAGTGAAAGTATTCAGTGCTTTAAAATATTCTGTTCTCTAATTGTTGGTAAATGAAGGGGCTAGCAAATAAATGCAACAGTATATTATTTATTTATTTATTTATTTATTTATTTATTTATTTATTTATTTATTTATTTATTTATTTATTTATTTATTTATCATTAGTATTGGAAAAGTTAGGGTTCATGGTGCTCTCTTACACTTAACCACATTGCTGTGCACTAAAGCTTATGAAGAATAATTATTTAAAAACATTTGTGATATAAATTCAAGCTATATGTGATGTAAGAGCCACTTTGAACGAATATGTACATTTCATTTTTCAAATTACTAATATACTGAAAATACACAAACTATCATTCACTCAACACAACTCACACCGTTGTTTCTTGTGCATCTAGAAGGTACTTTCTATGTGAAGACGAATGACACTTCATGCTGCGGGTGTTACTTGAAACTGACTTGTATAATTTACCTCCCGTTGCAGTAAACGAGCGATTATATTGTAAGCAGCTGGCGTGCTAACTGCAATGGCAAGGGTTGTAATGGAGCGTGTATTATACTGGCGAAAAGAGGAAAAGTAAATTTTGAGGACAGGTTCGGGTAAGATCTCTTATTTAGGGATCTAAGCACCAACAGTAATACATGAAGATTTTTCTGAGTTCTTCAAATTTCAACTTGTATTAATTTGTGATATGTGTGCCATAGCGCAAGGAAAATATAACTCAGATGCAGCAATTCACGGCCTGTTGTACCGTCCTAATTTGTTCATTAGTTGCATCAATGATAACAGCATCACAGAATATTGAATGAACTAATGTTTCTATAAGTCTATCTTTCATATTTAATGCTAATATGTCTTGGCTGCATTTCATAGAATGGAGTGAGGAATATAAGATACGAGTGACTTGTTCATTCCAAATTAGATTATTTACCGAAAATTCATGTGAAAATTCGATAGCAGTGTGAACGAAGGAATATCTAAAATCATTGTGTCATGTTTATTAACTTCGATTGTGCAACTATAATGATTATCTTGCAGGGATTTATTAACATAGAATATTTACAAACATATTATATTTTATAATCACAGGAATAGAACCAGCTTTTGGGTGGTTAGGCCGTGTGCATAATGCAGAGTTTCGTCCAGACGTGCCATTTGGACTCATCAGCTGGAATGGCACGCCCCTCCAGGACTCTGCTTAGCAGTGGCAGACCAAACTGTGTGGCCCCGCCGTGTTAGCAAATCAAGTTTGCTAACCTGCTAAAGGAGAAAAGATTTCTCCGTTCAAAAAATGCTCCCCCATTGGAGACACAACATCAAAAAAGGCTTTCACGGCCGCAGATCTTAAGCAGGTTAGCAAACTTGATTTGCTAACACGGCGGGGCCACACAGTTTGGTCTGCCACTGCTAAGCAGAGTCCTGGAGGGGCGTGCCATTCCAGCTGATGAGTCCAAATGGCACGTCTGGACGAAACTCTGCATTATGCACACGGCCTAACCACCCAAACGCTGGTTCTATTCCTGTGATTATAAGATCTGCGGCCGTGAAAGCCTTTTTTGATATTATATTTTGTAGGTCAGCATTCAATCTGTAGGTTGGTAAGTGAATATCAGGTAGTCAGGATGTTAATGGTAACTGTAATATTTCAATTGAGATGATCCATCATTTAAATATGAAGTAATTAGCCAATTACAGACCCTTGTGGAACTCCTGTTCGTTTCGTAGCCCATTGGGAAGTCTTATTCACTATAACCACTCGTTGTGTGCGGTTAGTTAGGTAAGAGATGAAGTGTTGTAAAGAAGTCTGATTCAGATGAAGGGATTTTAATATGTGTATACTTACCGTTACAAAACTACGGGTGCGTTATCAGACTGAGCTTAACAACTACTAAAAACCTCAGCTGAACAATAGTGTACTACTAATGCTATGCATAAAAATAGCCTTATATATGACTAGCAGATGTACCCGTGCTTCACTACGGTATTCTACATTGTATACGGATATCGACGTAAATACTGTGCGTGCAGTAAATGAGATTGTTTTAAAATTTCATGTCTCTTAGCCTTATACGAGAAATAGCATGGGGAGGTCGCCATACGTTGTTTCCAATGTAAAGTGTGGGTTGCGGAGTTGTGATGATAACGGCAGGCTCACTTGCCTACTGCGTGGTCACAATCGATTTGGAGAGTTTTTGTTACAATGGCAAGCCCCTTTCCTAATTTCAGACAGATAATGTTGAGGAGTTTTGATTATAATAGCAGGCAACTTCCCTACTGCCAGTCAAAATTGAGTTCTGCAGTTATCATTGTAATGACAGACCCTTTTTCCTGCTGCCAGCCAGCTTACTGCCAGTCACACAGAATTAGTGAGTTCAATGAAAATAGCAGGCCACTATGCCTAATGCTAGTCACATTTTAGATTGGAACATTTGTTTATTATGGTGGGCACCCTGGCCTAGAACCAAACACGATAGGGTAGGGGACTTTTGAACAAAACTGCATACTCCCTTGCCTTCTGCAAGACAAATCGAGAAGTAAATTATTCATTACAATCGTAGGCCCTCCTTACTAATGCTAGTTCCACAGGAGTTGGAGAAGGACCCATTCCTACTGCCAGACAAAGCCGGTGTAGGGAGTACTGATTAAAATAGCAGACACACCCTTTCTCGATCGCTACAAATCGACATCAATGAATATATATAGATGGACATACGAAAGTATATGCATGTTCACAATATTGCAGACCTATAGATGGACATACGAAAGTATATGCATGTTTACAATATTGCAGACCTTCATTTACAGATTAACTGCTGATAAACGGTACGTTATATGGACAAAGGATTGTACCGTAAGGCGCATAATTTAGCGATCTAACTGGCTGGTCCTATGATATTTTCTCTCATCTCATCTATTCACGGGTCAGATTGAGTCAGAAACGTTGAATAGGTTGAAATTTGTGTAACATAATCTTACATTGCATTACTTTTCGGATAATTATTTGACATAGCATTTGGCTCACATATGGGTACTGGGTTGGCCAATGTTCGTGTAGAGTTTGATGATGCTATCTTTAATGTAAGTGATTGAAAGTATGAATTATGCAGGTAAAAAGTCCAAATTTACTTAAAATCGAGAAATAGAGAGGAATTAACGAATAAACGATACCAATACGACGATAAAAATACGACAAAAAGTTACAAGACCAAGGTTGAAGATCACTCCTAATTCAAGGAAGGTTGTGTCATCCGTTACGTGATAGGACTTCCCGTTTATCCCAAGAAATACCTCGAAACAAAGGTCTGCACCATCATTAAAATTGCCTCCACATTTCGATATTCTTCGGGGATAAGAAATGAAAAATGTAAAGATCTTGGAAGTTTTTCGTCCGTTACAGGCTGAAACGTATAATTTTGCCAAATTTCAATTTTCGTGCTCGTCTGACAGATATTGCTGCCATCTGGATTTTTGGTGAAGGGGACAAAAATTTGGAATTTCAGGAGATTAAACCAAAAAATATGCGATGATCATTACTACCCCTTAAACGGTTAGTTGTACGAAAATTTCACCAAAATAGTCAATGTACAGGCAAACAGTCGTTACGATTTTATTTATATAGATAGATGAGGAATCTGCTCTACGTACAACGCCTCTTGGCTGCGTCCGCTGGACTTAACTTTCAAAACCAACCGTTCATGACATCTCACTTATTAATCTTCCAGTCGAAAAATTCACGTGAGAATATAGTTTTAGATATGGATTTCCATTAAGGATTGTAGATTTCGATTAATTTCGGATGTGCATATTATGAGGAAGTGCAAAATTATTGGTCCGGTTTCGGATAAACCCCCAGTAAATTTAGGTATTCAGAAATAATATTGGCCCAAAAACCTACACAAGGACAGGTGGGTTGTAAATATCAAGTTTGGTAGAAATATATTCAGTAGTTTCCAAGTTACAATATCATACAATCAAACCGTCAAACAGACACCAAAGCTAAGAAATATGCAGATTGTCATTATTACAACTGAAACGGACAACTGTACGGAAATTGCGCCAAAATATTCAGTGTACAGGCAGACGGTCGTTACGATTATATTTATATAGATGACAGATAAGCATGAGCACGTTTGTAAGTGCAAACTTTCATTTCGAGATTTAATGCTCCTAAACGGTACATTATACGAACAAACGGTTTGCACCCTCAGACATCCTTTTCATCGCTCTATATGTTTGGTGTTAAAACATTTTCTCGTATCTCACATATTTGTGTGTTCGATTGAGTTACGATATTTCAATGGGGTGAAATTTTGGTCCATTTTTATCATTTTACATTATTTTTCCCATACTTATTTGGAAGCTAGTGTTATGAAATTTGGTTGTGTCAATGTGCGTGCAAAATTCGATGACTCTTTCTTATGTGTGTGTGTCGATATATGTAACAAACCGTAAAAAGCACAAAAATTACGAACAATCGAAATATACAGCCAAATCTACCCTATAAGGGGGAGAGAGAGAGACGACAAAATATCACAGGAACAAAGTTGTAGATCACTTGAAATTGAACGGAGATTGTGCCATCCGTTTTGTGATAGGACTTACCGTTTACCCGCGAAATAGGTCGAAACGAAGGTCTGAACCGTCATTAAATTGCTTATATTTCGATATTCTTCGCCATGAAAAGTGAAACATTTAAAGATCTTGGAAGTTTTCCGTAGGTTACCGGCTAAAACGTATAATTTTGCTTAATTCCGATTTTTTAGCTCGTGTGGCAGATTAGGAAGCAATCTTGATTTTGGGCGAGGGGGGTTAAATTTAGGACTTCCAGGAAACTATAGCTAAAAAATATTCAGATGGTCATTATTACCCCTTAAACGGAAAGCAGTACGAAAATTTCGCCAAAATAGTCAATGCACAGACACACGGTCGTTACGATATGATTTATATAGATCGATAAGGAATCTGTTCCACGTATAACACCTATTGGGCTATGTCCGCTAGAGTTAGCCTGAGAAACCGACCTTTCATGTTGTCCCCCTTATGAATCCTCCTGTTGAAAAATACACATGAGAAAAAGAAATTGGAATTGGATTTCCAAAACGTTTGATCGATTTCCAGTCAGGTTGGTCTTGTACTTTATATATTGTGGGAGAATAAAATCACCATTCCGGTCCCCTATAAAACCCCAGTCCATTCCGGGAATTTGAAATGGTATTGACCTTAAAACCTACCCTTGGACAGGTGGATGCTAAATATAAAGTTTGGCTCAAATATCTTCAGTATTTTTCAAGTTGTAAGAAATACGCTTTACACTCACCCTCTCTTGCGTTAATTTAGCTGGGACTTGTACCGAAAAACGGTCCGTTAATGATATCTCCCTTATAATTCCTGTTATAGAAATGATGCACAAGAGAAAAAAAGGTTTAGAATTTAATTTTCATTAAGGCAGTTAGATTTTCATAAACTTTGTTTGTGTATACTTCGTGGCAGTGCAAAATCATGGTTTCGGTTTCGTAAAAATCCCCACTCAGTTCAGGAATTTAGAAAAGATATTTGCGCTAAAACCTACCAAAAGACAGTATTCTAAATATGAAATTTGTTGGAAATATATCCAATAGTTTTCAAGTTATAGAAGGACAGACAAACAGACAAACCGAGAAAAAGACAAACAGACACCAAAGCTAAAAGTAATGCGGATGGTTATTATTACACCTGAAACGGATAACTGTGCGGAAATTTCGCCAAAATATTCATGTACAGACACACGGTCGTTACGATTTTATTTATATAGATTCTACAACAAATGTTTGCTTTCGGTTCCGATTTACGTTCGTATAGAATCGTCTCATGCTGTTAGATGATTATTTTCATGATCGAGCTTCATCGATTCATAAATTACCTAACAAATTTCTGAACACGGGGAGTTTTCGAGATTAGAAACGAAGACTGCGATGCACAATGTTCACGGGACTCATCAGTGACATAGGACATGGCCTACAAAGTTCCCCTTGAAAGTCTTTTCGAAGTCTTTCTCAGCAACTGGTTATTTCCTATGATTCTCTTAAAAGGATGATCTCAGCACAAAGAAAACATGATTATCTGTAATAATTCCCTGATTATTATTATTATTATTATTATTATTATTATTATTATTATTATTATTATTATTATTATTATTATTATTATTATACACGCGCGGCTGTGAGCTTGCATCCGGGAGATGGTGGGTTCGAATCCCACTGTCGGCAGCCCTGAAGATGGTTTTCCGTGGTTTCCCATTTTCACACCAGGCAAATGCTGGGGCTGTACCTCAATTAAGGCCACGGCCGCTTCCTTCCAACTCCTAGGCCTTTCCTATCCCATCGTCGCCATAATACCTATCTGTGTCGGTGCGACGTAAAGCCCGTAGCAAAAAAAATATTCTTATTGTTGTTCTTATTATTATTATTATTATTATTATTATTATTATTATTATTATTATTATTATTATTATTATTATTATTATCGTTATAATGTGTATTAGGTAATATTAAGCGTCGTTCCCCATCATCCGTCACCTACACATTTCTCCCTCTCGCGAAACAATGAAATAAATTGTCTTGTCGCTGGCCGAGACGTACCGGGAGGAGGAGAGTGGGAGTCGGCAGACACTCCTTCTGTAGTCAGTACTTCCCGCATTAACCACTCTCATCATGAGTCTGTCGCGTACGCTCAGATCAAGATAAACAGTCTTAACCGCCTTGACCACGGAATGGGAACATAGTGAAGTATATTCCACATACGATCAATTCTTAGTTCTAGTTGCGAAGATAACCTAGAATTATTTTAGAACCCGCATTTGGAGTTCGTTAATGTTCCCTTAGAAGTAATGTTGCCAGAACTCCATGAACTCGTCCGGAAATTGTATTACTAGACAACAAGGACTCCTCTGGTCGGATTCACTTGGCCTAGTGAGACCAAGTGAGCCTCTGCCTCACATGAGAGGCAGTGGGCCGGCAAATCAAGTCTAGCCATACAATTGAAATATCTGAAGGTCATCTGCCTGGACGGGAGTCATCATAAGAAGGTAATTCCGTTAAAGGAATCTATAAAAACAGACTATATTAGGGTTTTTACTTGAAAATGCCTTAGTTTAGGTCCAGACCTGGGCGTGTACTAGTACTGAAACGCCCGTCACAACATGTGACGCCATATTGCAACGCTGCTATCTCCACATCTATTAATGATATAAGCATTGTAATTATATCGTTGAAAAGAAGAACTCAACCAAAATTTTACACCAGAAAAATATACTTGACGTCACAATCAAAACACGATGGCGATACCGCGCTCGCGAGCAATCGTTAACGACGGAACCATCAGTTCGATTTCAAACACCAGTGTTGTTTGGAAGCCTGTATGTTACCCTACAAAAGACTTAAAATCACTTCAGATGATGAAGCCGGATGTCTCCTTAAAATATATTTTCTAAAATGTCCACAAAGTTTCATAACGTCCAACATGAATCCACAACAAAGCAAGTGAAAACGTCCGATTACTCCACCATTATTAAAATTACTAAATTTCTAACACAGTGACCCAAAGAACAGCACCGGGCGAGTTGGCGTGCGGTTAAGAGCACGCAGCTGTGAGCTCGCATCCGGGAGATAGTGGGTTCGAACCCCACTGTCGGCAGCCCTGAAAATTGTTTTCCGTGGTTTCCCACTTTTACACCAGGCAAATACTGGGACTGTACCTTAATTAAGGCCACGGACGCTTCCTTCCCATTCCTAGGACTTTCCTGTCCCAAAGTCGCCATAAGACCTATCTGTGTCGGTGCGACGTAAAGCAACTAGCAAAGAAACAAAAAACAAAAAAACGAAAACAGCTCTGAAGGAACAACATCGGGTGGGTAGCGATAATAATAATAATAATCGTATGGCCTCAGCTACCGTTTGCAGACATTTCGATTTGACGCCATCTGGCTGTCTGCTCGTCAATTTCGACGTTCCGGTTTACTCTGTCCGCCATCTAGCGGACTTAGAGTAAACCGGATCTCTCTTGGGCGGCTATGGCTGACATTTAATTAATTTTGTCGGGTAAATATCAAATGTATCACCAGAGATCTTTTACATGCCGACATCGTACGACATGGAGTGTTGAATAGACTTTTTTCCGCCCTTCAAAAATCCGACTACCTCTGCCGGGTTTGAATCCGCTATCTTGGGATCCGGAGGCCGACACTCTACCACGAATCCACAGAGGCAGCTAAAAAAAAAAAGGTGGAACGCTTCACGATCAAAATAATGTACAGTATTTAACATTTGTTAGAAACACACATACAATCGCTAAACATTTTGTCTCAAATGTCTCGTATCATTAATCTATATTTAATTAAATGTTGTTGAAATAGTTTAAGTTTAGATAAATAATTAATGAAACAAAGGAAATATAAATGCATAATGAAATAAAGAATAAAAGAAATGAAATAAAAAATATTCCATTTCAGATGTTTTCACGCCTATAAATTTAACGGCTGTGCCAGAATGACACTGTCTCCGAAGATTTTCGTTATCATCTGCTAGTTTCGTGCAATAAAGGAAGTAGGTGTTGGGTTCAGTATCCAGGTCATTCACGAGATCTGATCCTGACCTAACGTCACTCACTGGACAATTATAAATCAAGGAAGGACCATTCTGATGGAAAATTCTGGAAAACTATCCCAGAAATTCACGTGTAAACACCCACGGAGATCGTCAGGCTGATAGAAATATACTCCAGAATATTAGGACCTTGAGATTTGATTCCAGTCGTATTAAAAGAACAAGGCCCTGAACGGACTTAATGAACACGACTTTAAAAACATAAGAGAAAATTTATAAAATATTATTTTCCTTGCTAACCACCCATTTTACGTTGGGACCAAACCACGGAATAGAAATATTTCTTTCACTGAATTCCATTGGCTGAGTTTCGAATTTCACATTCATTTGCCAGAATTCAGGATTCAAAAAATGTCTTTCTCCTATATCTACGATATGACTGACCCTATCGATAACTACTACATCATCTTTATGAGAAGAAAAATATCACCGAATATCAGACCTCCTTCCCTTTAGATTGTTATTACGGGCATATACTTCAATTGTTTCCTTGTGTGTACAAACCGAGTTTATCCAAACTCAGGGTAGAATACACAATATATTGATGAGGCTTCTGAGTATTGTCTCTCCCAACCTTGTAACCTGATCACGTATTGATTTGCCCTATGTGACTTGTATATATTGATCAGTATATCGTGAACAGGTATGGTTCCTAGAAATGGAATCTCGAGTTAATTGGAGGGCTTGGATTACAAACGTTCTACTGTAATTTTATCTGAGCTTGCAGAAGAGCTTGAGAAACTGATGAATGGTATGGACACAGTCCTGGAGGTGGAGTACAAGTTGAAAATAAAATCCAAAGCAAAGGTAACGGAGTTCAGTCGAAGGAAGTCGAAGGAAATGAAGTCTTAAAAATAAGTGGATGAATATTGTTACTTGGGTAACAGAATAACTAATGATTGCTGAAGAATGGAGGATATAAAATGCAGACTAGCATAAGGAAGGAAAGCGTTTCTTAAGAAAAGTAATTTGTTCACTTCGAAAATTGATACACGAAGACTTTCGTCTGGAGAGTGGCACTGTATGGAAGTGAAACATGGACGATAACTATCAGAAAGAAAGAAGGAAAGATTTCTTTACAACTTGTTTTACGTTGCACCGACGCAGATTGGTCGTATGGCGATGATGGGACAGGAAAGGGCCAGGAGTCGGAATGAATCGGCCGTGGCCTTAGATAAGGTACAGCCCCAGCATTTTCTTGGTACGAAAATGGGAAGCGGCGAAAAACGAACTTCAGGGATGCCGACAGTGGGGTTCGAACCCACTATATCCCGGATGCTAGTTCACAGCTGCGCAGCCCTAAACACACGGCCAACTCGCCCGGTGAAAGAAAGAAAGAAAGAAAGAAAGAAAGAAAGAAAGAAAGAAAGAAAGAAAGAAAGAAAGAAAATTAATTATTTTAAAATGTGGCGTTACAGAAGAATGCTGAAGGTGATATTGGTAGATCAAATCACGAATGAACAGATAAGCGAATTGGAAAGAGGAAAGCGATTTAGCGAAATTTGACCGTAAGAAGTGACAGAATGATGGGACACATCTTAAGACACTCATGGCTTGTTCTGTTAGATTTTCAGACGAGTGTAGGCGGTAAGAACAGCAAGCGAAGGCCAAGGTATGAATATAATAAACAGATTAGAATATACGAGTATGTAGTAGTTACGTGGAAATCAGCACAGAATATCGACTGATGACCAAAACAACAACGACTACTGTTTATAACTATCGCACATTCTATATATTGTCGGTATCAGTACGGAATGGTGGTCAGATTTTCAGACGTACAAAACATGATTATTTTGAATGGATGATCAAATTAAACCAAGAAAATTCACTTGTTAGTTGAAAATAGATCGACAAAGAAAAGCCATTTCCTACACAAGTCATCCACCAATACTTGAATGTATGTGTCCAAGAGACTTACGACTGTTAATAATTTGGCCGTCTCGACGGACTGAAGAAGCTGAAAGTTATAAATTATAAGATACAGTTCATGAGACACATTTCGTTCTGCAAGTTATCGTAAAGAGATCCATCGGACGATGTAAGCAACATTGAAAACATAACGAAAAAATTGCATGAATCTACCGCACAGCTTACCAAAAGATGGAATCAAATTGTGATGGTGTGATAGCATAGCAGATACTAATACTGAGCAGGACCAATAGTAATGAAGAAGAAGAAGAAGAGGGTAGAAACACCACAGCTGCACAAGAATCAGGTAGGATTGATAAACACTAAGAAATGAAATATGTTGTCTAAAACATTATTTTCCCTCGAAGTATGAACAACGACAATTAATGCAGAGTAAAACACGCATAGTACAATGTGGATATATTTCCTCATCTGAAGTTCAATGCATCTGGGAAATATGATTATTAATGTAGTGTACTATATAAGAGACAAAGCACGTCGAGCGTGGGAGTAATTTCCGTTGTGATTGGCATTTCACCTACATGTCAGCAATTACATTGCCGACCGAAGAAAGCAAGCTATTTGGAATGAAATGTACGCCCCTGGCGTTCAAATTAAGCATATATATGTAGAATATTAACCGTTCATTTGGAGATAAGGTATCTGTTGATTGTTTGTCTTTCACAGCTGTCTAATCCTCCCATTGCAGATGAAAGAGAAGAAAAGTTTCAGAGGTAGATTTTTCGTGTCATGTCATTCAATCTCTTTTGGAATTAACTAGTTTTTATCAACATTTGTTTTCATTACATGCCTAATCGTTTATTGTTAATCTGGGATGAATATTTCAGGTAATACGACATAATATTGAATCGGTGACTCGAGAAAGGCACTAACTGACATTTTTGGGTAAAATGAGTTATACATTGGATAGTATATTTTCGAGGTAGGCGCATCGATTGGTGATGAAAGGAACTAGCTGCGGTAGCTGTGTATGGATGTAATGCATAACCTCTTCTTTAGAGTTGGTGAAGAAAGGAACTAACTGCTGCATTTATTTCTGTTCAATTCCAAACGTTGTGCCAGCTGATGTGATAGTGGCTCCATGGTGCACTGCTGAAGGTTGCGTGACAAAGGAAATACGATATCTATCTGCGCAGCTTGTATGTAGCAGAGTTTATTGTGTGTAAAATAGTATTTTTCAAGGTTTTCTGGAATTATTTAGCATACAGACATTTTATGAAAGACTTCTGTAATGTCCTACCACAAATGCCTGTAACATTGATGATGATGATGATGATGATGATGATGATGATGATGATGATGATGATGATGATGATGCCTAATGTGTGTACAGTTGTGTTTCAGACGTTGCAATTTATGTTATAAGTTGAAAAAATAACAATAACATAATATAACATGCCAATTTTTGTCATATAATCTCATTCAGAATTAAAGGACACTAAGTACAATACATTCATGTCTAGTTTATAACTATTAAAATACACAATGGCAAATGTTACTTCTATTTTTTATACTCAGTGGTCCTTTCTGTACTACTTGGAAAAATAAAGTACATGACATTTATAAAACTGTAATACTCAAACAGTTTTTATCTATTTACCAGGAAGTACTCAATGCGTAATTAGTTCCTTTCACGACTCACCGATTCTATTGGTCATCACGGCGAAGTTATGGATGTATCCTCTTTCTTACACTTAGCTAGTCTTAATTTAATACACTATTACTAGTAAAAACTAATTTCATTAAATAATCAAAGGCTATGTGCTTATTGGGACAACTTAAAAAAAAACCGATTGTGGTGCTTTATAATGAAGCCTATAAGGCATAGTGGGGAATGAGATGGTTTGCTATTGTTTTCCTCACTGAAGTAGAATGTGTTACTGTAGCATGACAGACGCCGTGAGTAAAGGGCCGCTCAGTTTATCGGAACGATTTTCACGTGTGACGTCACGTCTGAGCGATGACCTGAGTAAACTACGCATTTTTTACAAATAATCTCACGGATATTTCAGTCAGTCAGAGTTATCGTATGTTCGTCACCATGGGAAGAACCGAGCTTACAAAGAATGAGGCAACTATAATTTTCATAGAGGCTTACCGTTTGTTGCCCGAGTTGTGGGACACCGAAAATCGGTTTTACTCCTATAGAGTGAAGTAGGCCAAGGCGTATGACAGCCTCAATGAAAAACTGAGACCAGTTGAACCTTATTATTATTATTATTATTATTATTATTATTATTATTATTATTATTATTATTATTATTATTATTTCTTTCACTAATTGTAGGTACAATTTATGGATGGTGAATGGAGAAAGGGAATAGCTCCACATACACGAAAGTACCTCCATCACCACATAAAATTACAGTATTCAAATATAAATTATATTCTACATAGTGTGCTTATTTCAGTTACCATATTTACAAGGCATATTTACATAATACTCACAATACCTGTTTAACATTCAGGTAATTCGACACACACAGACACCCTCCTCTCTCTCTCTCTCTCTCTCTCTCTCTCTCTAGAATCCCCACATATACTTTAGCTAGGCCGGCTCATACAGTACAGTCTCACTCACTCGGAATCCCATAAACTTTCATCCGTTCTCTCACTCATACTGAAAATTCACACAGTAGAAGAATCATATTATGTACAGAAGATTTAATTATATATACATCCTTTTTACCTCTTTACAAAATTTCTCTGGAGGTAGTTCCTTTATCTGTGGTTGGGAGTTCATTCCACAGCCGAGAAGAACGATTAAATAAACTACTTTGATATGATACTGTTCTTGCAAATGGAGGGAAAAGGGACACACCTCGACCTCTTTGAGCGGACCGATAGTTCAGCTGTAAGCGGTTGAAAGGGTTTATATGAATGTTACCCGCCAGGTATTTTCTCAGGAAAGCAATATCTACTTGTTTACATAGGGTTGTTAGGGGGGGCAGTGACCTGGCTGTATTTAAATGACCGTGTTGAGTAATTAGTCGTTCTGCTCAGCGTTGAACTCTCTCTAGTTTCATCATGTTCTCCACTGTAGTAGAGTGTCAGGAAGGAGGTCCGTACAACAGTATTGGCCGTACTAATGACAAATAGGCTGTCTGAACTGCTTTCTTCCTGGATCCCAGTAGAGATCTGCGGATGAATTCCAGGACTCTGTATGCTTTGCAACTTATTTCCTCTACATGCTTGTTCCATTTTAAATTGCTGCAAATGTGAATGCCAAGCAATTTTATTGAGGTGCAGTGCATCAGGTTTTTACCACACAGTGAAATTTGGTGTTGTAACTGTGATCTTGCTCTAGTTAAGAGTATATATTTACATTTCTATACATTTATAGACATTCTATTTATTTGGCACCACAGAGCCACATTATCCAGATCTGACTGTAACTTATGCGAATGGCTCTGTAAATGACGGTGTCATCAGCATACTGTGCCATAGAAGACGATACACAACCTGGCAGATCCAGCGTAAATATTGTGTACAGAAGCGGTCCTATCACACTACCTTGAATCACGCCCGAGGTGACTAAGGTTTGTTCTGACCTGGCCCCACTGAACACAACGCTTTGCGTCCGATCTACCAGGAATGATCAAAACCATGCCAGCAGTTTGCCTTGAATGCCATACTTGTTAAGTTTTAACAACAGTCGTTGATGAGGTACCTGATCAAAGGCCTTACTCCAGTCGAGAGTTACGCAATCCACTTGAGATACAGTATATTAGACTGGTCCAGGGAATGTTGCCACTCATCAATTACTGTTGTTAAAAGTGTAGTAGAGGATTTTCCAGGGAGGAATTCATGTTGGTTGTTATTCAACAGGTTTCTCTCATTCAGAAAATCCAGCACATGTTTATGAATTAGGCGTTCCATGCATTTACATAAACCAGATGTAACAGAGACTGGGCGATAGTTGTCTACATTTTCCCTGTCACCGTCTATGAATACTGGAACGACATTTGCTTTCTTCCATTCTCCTGGCACAGTCCTGCTGTTCATTGAAATGTTAAATATTGCACAAAGAGAAGGTGCTAATGCTTCTGCACAGCGATGGAGAATTCTGACCGGCACATTATCTGGGCCGCTCGCACCATGAGGTCTAGTTCTCCGAAGACTTGTTGCGAACTCGTTAGCAGTGAAGTACAAGCTAGTTAGGGGTGGAAACGGAGGGGTTGTCCATGTAGTGAACATGTCTTCATCACTGACCTCTATACATGGATGGCTGGTAGCTTGGGTAGCAGTAAGCTGAATAGAAGATGACTGGCGTAGTAAGATGGCAGCAAGCGCACGGTGCAGCAGATCACGAGGAGCGCGCTTGCTTTGTTTATGCTTAGTTCCTTCGAGCATACAAACAGATAGAGAGGTCGCTCCCTATGTTTCTACCGGCCAAGCGTGGCATCAACATCAAGCTCTGAGCGATCAGCTGCTGTAGGGTAAAACAAGGCAGTTATCCATAAGAAGAGTATTACGGAGTGTTTTAAATCCCGATTTAAGCGTGCTCCTTACGATTAATTGATTTAAACTATTCAATTCACTCTAATAAGAGTTATAGAAAATTATCACTCTAAAAAAGTAATCATACGGCGGCGGTAAGGGTGACAAATGCTATTCCCTTAGAATATTTCCTTTCCTTTTTGTATGAAAAGTATTAAGTATCGCTATATATGTGTATTATTTGGATGTGTTTACATATCAGTTAAGCGTTCCTGTGGCGCGATTAGGCCTTACATGGTTAACACTATAATTACCACTTTTCTATACACTAAAACGACGCACTATGAACTCTACGCTATAAATCATACATTTAAAAAAAGGAATTAAGATGAAACACATCAATGAAAAATCAGTAGTTTAGATATTTCACTCGCTGAATTGAAACCACATGTTACTTCTGCATGTTTTAGTTTAGATATTTCACTCGCTGAATTGAAACCACATGTTACTTCTGCATGTTAGTAGAATATAAACATCAGTCCTACCTAGACAGTCAGCAGGTGTGAGTGCTGAGTCGGGTGTGCCGGTTAAGCGGGAGTGGAGTGCGAGCGGTGAGTGGAAGAAGGAAGACGGGAGTGAAGAGGAGGATGATTGGTGTAGATAAATATCGGGCATTTTTCGGAAGTTGGCAGGGGCAAGTGAAGAAGGAAACAGCCAGGAATGAAGGAGCTGAAGTGGAATCAAAATTGAAGGGTGAGATAATAATGGTCGCAACAGTGATTATGCTATTGCTAGTCATAGGGCATGTGGAAGTAAACCCCAGACCAACTCCCAATGGCAACATGAGCTGGGAAGAAATGGAGGTAATAAGGAGGGTGGTTAGGGAGGTGGTAGAAGAAATATGCCCATTTGAACAAATTAAAAATATGATGAAGGAACAAGTGAATGAATTTGAGAATATGAGGCGATGAATACAAAGAAAAACTGATGAAACAAGGACCAAAATAGGAATCAACGAAAGTGAAATTGCGTCACTTAAGGAGAAAATTAGGGACATGGAGGAAGAGGTGATGAAGCTGAAGGCCGAAATAGAAAGCAGCTGCCAAGAACGAAGGAAGAAATGCTTATTTATATATGGAGTGCCAAACGAAAAAGGAGAGGAAAATGTGTTGGCGATCTACATGGTTGTGAAACTCATCCAAAAAAGGATGAAAATCAACTTCAGTGAAGTCGTTATAGACGATGTAGAAAGGATAGGCAAAGCACGGGGCAACATGCCGATAAAAGTGAAGTTGTTTTCCACCCTGATGGCGGAAATTGTGACAAGAGGCGCGGATAATCTACGGGGCACGAAAATCTGGATCAAAAAAGACATGATAAGAGAAGGGATGAGGAATATAAATACCCTAAAAAACATTTAGTACGGGCCAGACTTCAAGGGCTTAGAGCTTATATTAAGGGGAAACATCTAGTGGTATTCAATGGCCAGTGGACTAGGTTTTGGACAGTGACTAAACTACGGGATTTAGAAGAGAATATGAAGAAAAAGAAGAAATGGGGAAGAGAGTGGAAGAAAGGCAAGTTATGGTCAGCAGCCTTGGAGAAGATGGACACGGTGATCAGGAAACAACCAAGGGGCGTAGGAAGTTAAGCGAGGTAAGGCAGGGAGATGTGCATGGTGAAAGTGTGATCGTACATAGTGAAAAAGAAAGTGCGGTAGATAACGGGGTGAAAAGGCGAAGGCTTAGGAATACCGATTCGGACATAGACAGTGAAGAAGGAAGTCAGAGAGGCGAATGCAGTGAAGGAATGGATGCGCAGAGTGAAGAGGTACAGTAAGAGCAGCGGAAACCAGGCAGAGATCAGAGCTGTTTTGAAACACGGGAAAAGCAGGCGTTTACGGGACATGTGGGGGATGAAGAGAAATGAAGAGGATAGAGTCACAAGAAGTAAAAACTCTTAGTAAGTAAGGGAATAGTGGTTGAAATCATGGAGGTATTATAAGGAAAGATAGTTCAATTGGATTATTATTCATAAGGGGTTGATTTGGTGATATGTGAGAGTGATTATGGTGAGTGGTAGAGTGTTTATATTAGTTGTATAAGAGGAAGTAAATTTATGGTGGAAATGTATTACCATTTGAAAGAGATAGATTTGGTGGTGTAGTTGAGATAAGAGTGATTAAACTATAGGGATGGCATGGTAATTATTGAAAGAGTAAGAGAAGGTGGTATAAGTGAATGTGAAGGATGATTAAGAGTTGGTGTCGGTGCAGCGTAAAGAATGATGATATTTAAGGAAAGGTGAAAAGGATATAGTGGAAGGTGAGCGGAGTTCGGTTGGTAAAGTGTTGAAGGTGGAGAGATTTGGTGATATGTATGTTTATAGTGAGCAACGAGAGGTAACGAGAAAGTTGAAAGTTTGAGATAATGGAGTGATTGTTAATAAGGAAAGATGATTCGGTTGTTAAGAAGGAGCAAGTTATAGCGGCTGTGGTATTATCGTTAAAAATTGACAAGAGGAGGCAAGATAATGATGGATGTAGTGTTATTTGTAAGGGGTTGATTTGGTGGT
This sequence comes from Anabrus simplex, assembly GCF_040414725.1. Classification (NCBI taxonomy): domain Eukaryota; kingdom Metazoa; phylum Arthropoda; class Insecta; order Orthoptera; family Tettigoniidae; genus Anabrus; species Anabrus simplex. Next base: position 1,655,010,399 of record NC_090265.1, read on the forward strand.
TTGTGAAATTGATTATTTATGAGAGCCACGATGGATGGAGAATGAGAGAGAAATGAAGTGTAAATGGCAGTCATGAGTGTGTCGGTATTGTGTATGGTTGTATATGTTTGAAGGGCAAGTTGTTTATCAGCAATCAAATGGTATTTTAAGAGAATATACTTTTAGCAGGTTAATGGTGGATTGGTATATAAAGGTGGTTGGTTGTCGATACGAAATGATGCTTAAAAATGGATATTATACATTGAGTGGAAGTGGAGTGTGATCATTATGGTTATTGGAAAAGTAGAGGGCACATAATATAAGTGTGTACAGTTGCATATGTGTGTGTAGAAAGTATTGGGTAGATGTAAATGCAGTGATGCGAGGAAATAATACGCGTTTATGAGGAAAAATAATGGTGAAAAGTGGTGGAATAAGAGGTTGTATTGGTGTTATATAGTGAATGAAATGAAGGGATGAAATTACTAACTGTTTATGGTTGTATATGTTTGAAGGGCAAATTGTTTACTTGCAATCAAATGGTATTCCAAGAGTGTATACTTTTAGCAAGTTAATGGTGGATTGGTATACAAAGGATGTTGGTTGTTGATACGAAATGTCGTCTATTTTGAGTGGAAGTGGAGTGTCAATATTATGTTTATTGGAAAAGTAGAGGTCACATATAAAAGTGTGTACAGTTTGCATATGTATAAATGGCAAGTGTGTATTAGCAAGCTAAGGATAATTTAAGGGTATATGCTTTTAGAAAGTAACGGTGGATCGGTATGTAAACGTGGTGGATGTAGATATTAAATGATGCTTAAATGATGGGTATTGTAATTGGAGTGGAAGTAGAGGTTGATCATTCTGGTTATTGGAAAAGTATAGTGCACCAAATGGTTCAGTGTAGTCTTGATTGATGTGATCAGGTAATAGATGCAAATTGCATTTGTAAGGAGTATTGTATACAGAAGGGAGATGGCATAGTGATTAAGCATAATCTTACGTAGTGGTCAAATGTGATTGTAAGCACCAAATGGAAACAGGAAGGTAATGATGGTCACAACTCAGCAGTAATGCAACGTGATGACTGGGCAGCAAGTGATAGTAGATACAGCGAGTGTGGAATGTAAAGTCTTGCTGTGTCAGTCAGACGAGGTAAAGGAGGACTTCGTTCCCCGTATGAGTGGCCTTGTAACAAGAGATCGATGTGCCGTTCTGTCTTAGTTCATTTTATTTTGTCATTTGCCTTTGTTATTTTTGCCTCTTTGCCTCGTGTTCATTTCAATTGTTGCACTAACATGGCTATCGGTTCTCCATGAGGGAGATGCCCGCGGGTTAATTGGCAGTAATTCATTTAACATTATTTTAGTTAATTTATGTGAATCTGTTCTATGTGTATCTTATATAATGCCTGTCTAGTTAGGGCACTATTACATTTTCTCCATTAATGGATCAATAAGGTAGAAGTACTGTAGATCTGGAGAAAAATAAAAAATAAAGGATAAAATGTAAACAGACAAGGGAGCTATGCTTGTACTACTACGATTAACACAAATACAAATTCATAAAGGTAAATAATACAAATACGGTACGTAATATATTTAAACTACGAGGGTGAGTCAATAAATAAGTCGCAAACATGTGTGTGCCTTATACCATTTGAAATTACGCGCGCAAGATTTATCAGCAGATGGCAGCATATGTATACTTGTTGTACGTCATCTCGCAGGCACTCAGTCAGTCAGAGGCTGTTAGTGCACGATGCACATGTGTTGCATGGCTGTACAGCGTGCAGTTGTGCGTTTGTGTGGGCGAAGGGACTGTCCACAGAAGAAGTGCATCGCGAAATGCATCCCGTCTATGGTGAAACTGTTTCACACGTAAAGCTGTTTCCAATTTGATCCAGAAGTTTAACTATGGAAGGAAAAGCATCAGAGATGGGGAGCGTCCTGGTCGTCCTGCGGAGAACGCTTGGAACATCCATCGTACAGTCCTGACTTAACCCCCAGTGATTTTCATCTGTTTGGGCCCTTAAAAATCATTTGGGTGGCCGTCATTTATATACAGATGATGCCGTAATGTATGTGGTTACATATTGGCTCCGACAGCAACCAAAGGATTTCTTTGCTGGTGGCTTTCATGAACTTGTAAAAAAATGGGATAAGTGCCTGAATGTACTGGGTGAATATGTGGAAAAGTGAAATAAATGTCAGAAAGTTACTTTGATTATTTTTGCCTCAATTCAGTTTTGCGACTTATTTATTGACTCACCCTCGTATCAAAGTATACATATGCGGCAGATATAAACTGAGTACTATTTGGAAGAGGTACAACGTTCTCTTCGTCAGTTCAAATTAAATATTTCCTAACGTAATTGTATTGATTACGTAGTAAAAAAGTGACTGTCAGCATGCCCAGGTGTTTTTTACAGCAAATACGCCGCGAAATACTTGAATATCCAGCGAAAAACACACAGTAAACTATCATTATGCCATTACAGGAGAAGTGGGTATGGTTCTGGGCTTTTAAATGTCCTGCGGGCTCATATTAAATGGCTTCTACAAGCTTTAAGCAAGCCCGAATAACGAAAAAAGCATTCTCTGAAAGAGGAAGAATTGGGCTATTTTTGTATGAATAAAAAAACAGAGTATTTGGCTCAAAATACGAAGAATTCAGTCATGCCTCCCCTTAAGAATGCATAATTTCGTGGCATACATGTATACAATTTACAGCAATGTTTCCAGAAACTGTTTTCACTCGTATTGCGTTACCGATCGCTAATTGCATGTATTCAGCACCTAAGTTAATATCTGTCTGCCGTTATTATACACTCATTTTTATTTCTATCCCGGAGATTTAGTGACCTCGGTATGACGTGTCAGTGTTCACAACGTCCTTATGCTTTGAGTAAACATGTCCCTATATTTTTAATTATTCCAATGCGCGATTAACTGAGATTTAAAATTGAATATATTATCACTGCTTCCCCATAAGGAGAGCTCTAGGATGGGTACACCAACATGACGGACCGCGCGCTCAACTTGGCGTACTTTCTCCTGCAGCGGAGAGCTGCCATCAGCGATCCATGTATAGAGATCAGTGGTCTTCACCCTTGTCAGCAGTGGTGAAGTTATTTTTAAATTTACCGGTAAATATGTCTGTTATTTCTTGGGGAGAGGAAACTGATAGTCCGTTGTACTTGAAAACGGATTGAGCACTGTTGCCGCTTTTGTTTCTGATGAAAGCCCATAGCTATTTACTTTTGGAACTAAGGCTGTGGATATATGAACTGTAGGCATCACGGATTAATGATTTGAGTTTGTTTCTAGCCAGGATGTACTTCTCCCACCTACTGTCAATCAGGTTTTCCTTCCATTTCCTGTATAAACAATTTCTCTTTAGAATACCCGATGTTATCTCTTTAGTGATCCATGACTTTTTTCGCTTATTAGAGATGGAAACTTTCGGCACAACTTGATCGACACATTCAAGAAAAGTACTTTTTTCCAGTTTTCCCAGATCTCGTTGATATTTATATCGCTGGTGAAGGTCGTGAATGGAATAGGAAGATTTTTGGTAGAAGAAAGTAAAGATCGTTCCAGTTAGAGCGGGAAATATTATATATTGTTCTGGAGTGGAGTTTTGGGGAGTGTTTTCTGTATGTCAAAGTTGTAACTATAGCTTGGTGATCACAAAATCGTGGTATGACGTCGAGGGACTGGACTGATGATGGAGAGTTAGTAAGGAACAGGTCTAGTGTGGAAAGGGAATTTTGAGTAATACGAGTTGCTTCGACCACTAACTGATGGAGAAAAATGTCGTAGAAGGTGAAGAGAAAAATTTTAACAAGAGGATTGTTTAGTACTGGGGCGGCATTTCTAGACCAACTAATTTCCAGATTGAAGTCACCGGCAATATAAATTGCGTCGTAATTGTTCTGCACTTGTTTTTTTTTGCTAGGGGCTTTACGTCGCACCGACACAGATAGGTCTTATGGCGACGATGGGATAGGAAAGGCCTAGGAGTTGAAAGGAAGCGGCCGTGGCCTTAATTAAGGTACAGCCCCAGCATTTGCCTGGTGTGAAAATGGGAAACCACGGAAAACCATTTTCCGGGCTGCCGATAGTGGGATTCGAACCTACTATCTCCCGGATGCAAGCTCACAGCCGCGCGCCTCTACGCGCACGGCCAACTCGCCCGGTCTCTGCACTTGTTGCACACGCTCCAGAGAGGAGAGAAATGCATCGTTCATCGTTTGCGAGGACTTCAGTGTACGATACACTGATCCGATGAGGAATTTATTATTACCGCACGGCTTCAGCTGTCGTCTCCAACTCGGGACGCCTAGTTGGATTACACTCTGGTTTTGCAGCAATAAGTACTCCGTCTCCTGTGGTTAGGGTCTGGTCCTTACGGAACAAGACAAAAGAATCTGGTAGCACTTCTGAGTCATTAATTGTGTCTGAAAGCCATGTTTCACTGATATACATAATAGAGGGATCTAGGCTTGAGAACGAAGCGAGAATATATTCTTTTCTATCTGGACGTAAAATGCTGCGTGCGTTAAACCCAAAGAGAGTAAGATTATTATTTACATATTTGCAGTTGTTGCTATTTACAGAGTCACCGGTAACGTCACTGGTATTGGAAAAGAAAGAGTTCGTTAGTGGCGGCATTTCGCATTGCCAGCAAGTCCACGTTCTTCCCCTTCTTTAATTTCCTGTATTCTGATTTGTGCACATGTCCTGTGACTACTTGACGGAGAACTGTTACAGTTCACAAATAGTTGGTTACGACGCCCACTGCTTTCACATACTGTACAATGCTGGGGTCCGGGGTTCAATTCAATGTCTCCAATTAACGCGAGGGTTAGGCACCACAGTGTTCGCCCAGCGATCGGAAGTCTGAAAACTCTGCCTTCCCCATCACGACGCGGCCGCCCTACCGCCAGCAGCCACTGCCGCACCAAGTGAGACACTTAAGAGAATATTTATCACCTACCAACAGTTTTTCCAGTACGTGAATCTATTCAAATCTGGTAGACTTATCCGAATGCACTGTTACACTTTTCGCGTAAGTCACGGTACTTTTTACCAACAATACTACAATTAATGCACGGAGAACACCACACACCACCGGCATGTGTTGTTAAATTTCGTTCTACTGTATTGAACCTATAATTCTAAGTGCAAGGGTTCAGTAAGTTCATAAAAATGTTATAGAAATTAAACGACTCCAAATGATCTGGAGCCTCCTGTGACGACGTCTACGTTCCGTCACTGTGGTACTATAGGCCTAATGACCATCTCTTCCTGGTTGACGAAGAAACTCCTGGTCAAAGTCCATCAACATGTAAACGACCATTCATCGAAGAAGCGGAAAACACAGTAAGTCTCAATTTTGTTTTTAATTAATGAATGAGTGATTAAAGAGACAGCGAAAGTTTTAAGAAGATATTTTTAGTTAATTTTTTATAAAATTCACATTACTTAAACATGAAATATTTACAAATTCTACAAACAGGTAATTATTTACATGAATCTTATTTATTTATTCATTCAGTTTAATATTCACGTACTCATGATGACACAGTCATGTTTCCCATTCCACTAGTCCTTCGTTGTTAAAATACGAGCATAACGCCTCCCGAACTTGCTTAGCGATGTTAGAAGAAGCAGCATTGTTGTTCCATAACAGTACAACAAAACCGATGGGTTCATCTCTCATATGCAATGTACCTTTTCGTGATTCTACAGGAACATAGTGCCTTGAATGTTTCTTCAAAAATTACGCAAGTAGTAACATGCTAAGACGATTATATTCACTTTCTCCGGTTGCAGCTTGATAGGTTTCTGAAAAATCTCAAAGCTTGCTGTCTAAAGTCCGAAAAAATTCTCCACAAGTATTCTAGCCTTTGAATGTCTATAATTGTAGATGCGTTGTTCTGTATTTAACACAGACAATAGAAACGGCTTCATGAATTTTCGTGCAGTTGAAAATATTCATCTCCAACAAAGACGTAACGTACTATTTTATCACTGTTGGGAGGCAGCCATGGGGCAGGTATGTTCAACGTATTATTGTTAAGAATTTCATAAAACTGAGTGTATCTAATTACTCCATCATCAGATATTCTACCATTAGTACCAACGTAATTCGCGTTAACGATTGCCAGCAACACAACACTAAATGTTTCCTTGTAGGACTCAGAACCATGCGGTTTTCTAATTTGAATATTTCCCATCCACAGCTCCAAGACAATTCGTAAATTGACACTTTCTGTTAAAATCATCAGCGACATCTTTACATTGTCCTTTATTACTAGGGATCTGGAAACAAAAATAATGCACTTTATTAGTTTGATAGATGATACATACCAGTCAATGAAATTTGACATAAATAATGTAAGGGAAATCCATGTAATTTGGACCACCATACTTTACACGTCCATAACTTCACTGACGGCTGAAAATGGCCTAATGCTGCCGAAATATGTCCTGTTATTTTAATGTGACATTTTTACAGTTAATTGTAAATAAACTTATAGGTATTGACTATGTTGAACCAATATCCTCGTTTTTCAACTTATGTAACCGGTAGCTTGGTTACTTGCAAATGCTTCATTACGTAAACTAAATTTAATGCGGTGGAAATAAGATCGGAATCGATGGAAACATTGAAGCAGTATCGTTGTAATAGGAGTAACATATGATGCAACGAAGTCACGCCCATGCATCAATACTATATTAAATATTCATGCATTAATATACAGAAAAATATTTGAGTAATAGTGCTATAACTTAACTTTTTTACCCTTCTCCTCACTTGTATTTCATTCATGACCACAAACTTGGTGGAGAAAAGAACAGCCTCTTTTTTACTTTGAATAAAAATATTAAATCTACGAGATGCGAAATACGAGAATTTAACTTTGGAATAAAAGTATGGGAGGAAGGATTTATAAACGCTTTACATTTCAAAACAGTGGAAAGGGTGAAGTGTGAAATAGGTACGTTGAGGTAGGAAAGTCTCTAACTTGAGAATATACATTGGCTGTTATAAATATTTAAATGAAAAAGAATTTTAATTTGAGGACTTTCTAAGATATTAATTTAAAATTATCTTTATCTCCGTGAAGTATACTTATTGAAAGTGGGAAAATATTTCATTATTATTATATAATGAGTGGTTTGTGTTTTTTAGTTTAATTTCATTTCATATCAGACCCTTGTATATGAATGTAGTGTCAAATTTAGAGAGCTATTGCTACGAGAGGATGTTGGCAACGAAAAATCTGAATCAAACATAAACATCGCTGTATAAATCTCAGTCTATTAGCCAGTGGATTTGTAGGTAGGCATATATGAAAGGGTAGCCACATGATCATCCTTATTTTCGTGACAGTACTGGGTTGGATAGGTGTCCGAGAGAGCCCTTAAATTAATTTAAGTATCTTTTATTTTATATTCTTATTCCTGACCTTTTTCTGTTATTGTGTTCATCATTACACCCTGATTCAGTTTAATTTTACGGCCGTATGCCCTTCTTAACGCCAACGCTGTGTTTGCTTTTGATTGTTTCTATGCTGTTTGGTTTTGTGTACATAAAGAGTTGTGTATTAATACAAACACAATTACCGCGCCACTGAGTCAACAATGTGTCAAGCGTTCTGTGAATTGACGTAAAAGTACAATATTGTCGTTGAGAAAGTCAAACCTGATATGTCATAATGCTCTTCTTATCCATTATTTTTCTTAAGACCGGTCAGGCCTCCCAGCCACACGGATATGCAGTGAATCAGAACATTTTTCGTTGTGCTCATTTTCCTTTGCTGATGAGTAGGGCTCGGAAGTTGAATACCTATAAATTTAGTTAAAAAAAAGAACTCTAAAAGGGATCTAAAAATATCCAATAAAGGACTGATAAAAAGGACGTGAAATACCGATCAAAAATAATTCAGAATTTTAGTTTTAATGACATATTTAATGAAGAAATATAATGTTTTGAAATGCAAAATTCTGGTGGTATACAACATGAAGTGAAAAAATATATGAATGAATACTTCTTCTTTCAGACATTATATACAATGAGAATAACATAATTAAAAAGTAATTCCATGTTTCTAAAAAAATGTACTTGCAGAATTTGTAATGATATATTTTTACCAGCTGGAATGAATTCAGCGAACCCGCAATGGACATCCTGGAGAATGCAATTGGAATTCGTATAACTGGAATCATATTTGGTTTAACCACACTAGGGTTACGGAAATTGGAATTCGGAAACCATACCTCAGTTGGCTTTTCAGTATATGAAAATAGCCATATTCATTTTCTTAGGTGAAAAGGATCGTCGGTTTTCAGTCAGCACGTTGCAGAATATCGAGAAACTTCCCTCCACATCAACGGATGTCAGGGTTCATCCTTGAAGCTTATGACATATTTCTTTCCAAAAACACTCACCCCATATAAAAACGTTCTCCTCTAAATATTTCACTTATCTTGGCATAGTTTCATTTTTCATTTAATGTCAGGGTAATGGATGAAGTAATGATGATTCGAATTGGGAAGGGCAGTAAAAATCTAGTAGCGAAAAGGTGAAGAAGTCGCAAAAAAAAGCCATTGAGACCTACAAAAGCTGAAAAAGGACCAATATTACAAAAAGCGCCCATAAAAAGGCAAAAATAAGAGGAAAAATGAAACCCACCAATTTCTGGTCTACAATAACCTACAATGAACATGTCGTCGTTGCCGGGACAAAACCTCCTATGTGATAATATTTTTGGAGATATACTGACCCGCAACACATACATTATGAAGAGCGAGAATGCCCTAACAATGTTCACAAAATATTGCGCCTTAGATGAAAGAACCTTACTACCAAAGTTCTAAGCTAAAATATTTCACATAGGAGGTTTTGTCGCGGCAGCGACGATATGTATTGTGTTGGGACTCGACTTCGGACACTCGACAAAAAAAAAAAAAAAAAAAAAAATCTTCAACTTCCAAGCCTTACTCTGATGAGTAAGAGAAGAGATGAACCTTACTCCACCGTACTGTAGGAATAATGTTTGTATGAAGTATTCACTTACTCCTACAGTATAATGTATTTAAAGTTAATTTTTCTTGTCATAGGGAAACGAACACAAGGAAAAATGCCATTTTTTGCTATTTGTTTTATGTCGCACGGACACAGATAGGTCTTTGGCGAAGGTGGGGTAGGAAAGGCCTAGGAACTGTAAGGAAGCAGGCGTGGCCTTAACTAATGTACAGCCCCGGCATTTACCTGGTGTGAAAATGGGAAACCACGGAAAACTATCTTCAGGGCTGCCGACAGTGGGGTTCGAACCCACTATCTCCCGATTACTGGATACTGGCGGCGCGACTGCAGCTATCGAGCTCGGTAAGGAAAAATGTTCTGATGAGCTGCATATCCATGTGTAGCTGGGAGGCGTGACAAGTCTTAAGGACAATAATAGACAGGAATAGCGTTATCACAAATGAGGTATTGTTTCTTCACCAACAGTTATTTCATTCCCAATATTCTGGCAGATAGAGGACACAACGTTAGGTTTCAGCGTGAGATTCCCTGGTATAACTCTCAAATAACAGGACTTGTAAGCATATTTCTGATTCTCAGGGTAGAAGGAGACAAGGAAACTAACGACATGTCTTCTTCTTTACGAGGTTGAGAGATGAGAGGCACAGTATCTTATGTAAGCTCTAAGTAGCATAATAAAAACCCGCGTTGATATATATCACTATTAACGCTGAATGTAGGAGTGCCCTCAATAGCAATTCATATGTTTTAAGAGTCATAAAGAAACATAATCAAATAAAGGCACGGAGTGGAGCCTTGAGTATTGTTCATAACCAGAGTCGGAGCGAACTGAGGAGAGGACAAAAATGAAAGAATAATGTAACTGCGGAGCTAGAAAATGAAACAGAGTCTCTTTAGTTATATCCTTGGCCTTCGATCCACTGTATTACGAACATTGTAAGCTATATTCATCAACGACAAACACAGAATTTAACATGATGCTTTATAAGCAAATACCTTTAAATGACGTCCAGTGGGACAGAGAGTTGTGATATGCAAACACATGAGTTGATAACGAACAGACATACATAGATACATTATCACTATAGACTGTTATGCCTTTCAGCGTTCAGTCTGCAAGCCTCTGTGAATTTACTAAACGTCGCCACAATCCTCGATTTGCAAATAGTGGTATGGCCACATTTAGTTCTATACCTCTTATCTTTAAATCGTTAGAAACCGAGTCTAACCATCGTCGTCTTGGTCTACCTCTACTTCTCTTACCCTCCATAGCAGAGTCCATTATTCTCCTAGGTAACCTATCCTCCTCCATTCGCCTCACATGACTCCACCACCGAAGCCGGTTTATGTGTACAGCTTCATACATCGAGTTCATTCCTAAATTCGCCTTTATCTCCTCATTCCGAGTACCCTCCTGCCATTGTTCCCACCTGTTTGTACCAGCAATCATTCTTGCTACTTTCATGTGTGTTACTTCTAACTTATGAATAAGATATCCTGAGTCCACCCAGCTTTCGCTCCCGTAAAGCAAAGTTGGTCTGAAAACAGACCGATGTAAAGATAGTTTCGTCTGGAAGCCCACTTCCTTCTTACAGAATACTGTTGATCGTAGCTGCGAGCTCACTGCATTAGCTTTACGACACCTTGATTCAATCTCACTTACAATATTACCATCCTGGGAGAACACACAGCCTAAATACTTGAAATTATCGACCTGTTCTAGCTTTGTATTACCCACCTGACATTCAGTTCTGTTGAATTTATTACCTACTGACATCAATTTAGTCTTCGAGAGGCTAATTTTCATACCATACTCATTGCACCTATTTTCTAGTTCCCAAATATTAGACTGTAGGCTTTCGGCACAATCTGTCATTAGGACCAAATCGTCAGCATAGGCAGACTGCTTACTACATTTCCACCTAATTGAATCCCTCCCTGCCATTTTATACCTTTCAGCAGATGATCCATGTAAACTACGAACAGCAAAGGTGAAAGATTACAGCCTTGTCTAACCCCTGTAAGTACCCTGAACAAAGAACTCATTATACCATCAATTCTCACTGAAGCCCAATTGTCAACATAAAAGCCTTCGATTGCTCTTAATAATCTGCCTTTAATTCCATAGCCCCCAGTATGGTGAACTACTTTCCCCTCGGTACCCTGTCATAAGCACATAAACACAACTGCCTAATCCTCTCGTAGCATTTTTCAATTACCTGGCGCATACTGAAAATCTAATCCTGACAGCCTCTCTGTGGTCTGAAACCACACTGGTTTCCATCCAGTTTCCTCTCAACGACTGATCGCACCCTCCCTTCCAAGATGCCAGTGAATACTTTGCCATGTATACTAATCAATGAGATACCTCGATAGTTGTTGCAATCCTTCCTGTTCCCTTGCTTATAGATAGGTGCAATTACTGCCTTTGCCCAATCTGAAGGTACCTTACCAACACTCCATGCTAATTTTACTACTCTGTGAAGCCATTTCTTCCCTGCCTTCCCACTATACTTAACCATTTCAGGTCTAATTTCATCTATTCCTGCTGCCTTATGACAATGAAGTTTATTTACGATCCTTTCCACTTCCTCAAGCACAATTTCACCAACATCATTTTCCTCCTCCCCATTTGCTTGGCTGTTCACAACACCACCAGGATGATTTCCTTTTACATTGAGGAGATGTTCAAAATATTCCCTCCACCTCTCCAGTGATTCCCTGGGATCTATTATGAGTTCACCTGAATTACTCAAAACACTGTTCATTTCCTTTTTCCCTCCCTTCCTAAGATCCTTTATTACTGTCCAGAAAGGTTTCCCTGCTGCTTGACCTAGCCTTTCCAGGTTATTACCAAAATCTTCCCATGACTTCTTTTTGGATTCTACAACTATTTGTTTCGCTCTGTTTCTTTCATCTACGTACCAATCCCTGTCTGCCTTGGCCCTTATTTGAAGCCATTTCTGATAAGCCTTTTTTTTACGTTTACAGGCTGCTCTCACTTCATCATTCCACCAAGATGTTCGCCTTTTCCCATCTTTACACACAGTTGTTCCTAGGCATTCCCTGGCTGATTCTATTACAGCATCCCTGTATGCCACCCATTCACTTTCTATATCCTGAACCTGCTTACTGTCTACTGTTCGAAACTTCTCACTGATCATATCCATGTACTTCTGTCTAATTTCCTCGTCCTGGAGATTTTCTACCCTTATTCGTTTGCAGACAGATTTCACTTTCTCTACCCTAGGCCTAGAGATACTTAGTTCACTACAGATCAGATTGTGGTCTGTATCATCGAAAAATCCGCGGAAAACTCGTACATTCCTAACAGATTTCCTGAATTCGAAGTCTGTCAAGATATAGTCTATTATGGATCTGGTACCCCTAGCCTCTCATGTGTAGCGGTGAATAGCCTTATGCTTGAAGAATGTATTCGTAACAGCTAAACCCATACTAGCACAGAAGTCCAGCAAACGTTTCCCATTCCAATTAGCTTCCATATCTTCCCCACATTTACCAATCACCCTTTCGTATCCTTCAGTTCTATTCCCAACTCTCGCATTGAAATCGCCCATTAGCACTATTCTTTCCTTGCTGTTGACCCTGACCACGATGTCACTCAATGCTTCATAAAACTTGTCAACTTCATCCTCATTCGCACCTTCACATGGTGAATACACGGACACAATTCTAGTCCTAATTCCTCCAACTGACAAATCTACCCACATCATTCGCTCATTTACGTGCCTAACAGAAACTATGTTCCGTGCAATGGTATTCCTGATAAAGAGCCCTACCCCAGACTCTGCCCTTCCCTTTCTAACACCCGTCAAGTACACTTTATAATCTCCTATATCTTCCTCGTTATCTCCCCTTACCCGAATATCACTTACTCCTAGCACATCCAGATGCATCCTCTTTGCTGACTCAGCCAGTTCTACTTTCTTTCTTCCATAAGCCCCATTAATATTGATAGCTCCCCATCGAATTCCATTTCGTTCGCCAAGTTGTTTCCAAGGAGTCCCTCGCCTGTCAAATGGGAGTGGGACTCCGTTACTCCCATAGGTCCGAGGCTTGCTTAAAATGTTCTGAGCTCGGTAAATTCATGAAGCAGGATGCTGCCCTACTTGCACATAGTCCAAGTGAGGATCTCTCCTCTAACGGGTTATGGACCACCGGTGAATTGTATAGTCCTAGCCGCCTGAGCACAAGGAGGGCCAGGACACAGAATACGTCCGAGATGCCCACTCCCATTCCATAGTAACTGGTATCCCGACTCTCAGGACCACTTACTAGGCCACTCAACCGTTGCCCATGGTTCACGAACTAGGACGTGACTACAGTAACCCACAAACATGAACCACTAACGAACAGATATTTTTAATTATTTGATTTACCGTTATTTTAGAAACGTCGTATCACCTTAAACAAATCTTTGAACATGTAAATAAAATATGAATTTTCTGTTTCAGTAGATGTTTACTCGAATTAGACGGTAGTGAGTGAAATATATAATAATATACAACCAGGTGAGTTGGCCATGTGGTCAGGGTCGCGCAGCTGTGAGCTTGCATCTGGGAGATAGTGGGTTCGAACCTCACTATCGGCAGCCCTAAAGATCGTCTTCCGTGCTTTCCCATTTTCTCACCACGCAAATGTTGGGGCTGTACGTTAATTAATGCCACATCTGCTTCCTTTCCACTCCTAGGCCTTTCCTATCCCCTAGTCACCATAAGACCTATCTGTTTCAGTGCGATATAAAGGAAATTGTTAAAAAAAAATACACGTGAATAATAAATAATAGTGATTCTTTTTGTTTTTATAGTATAAGTGATTTTAGAAAATTATTACTTTATTTCGAAATCGTAATTTATTGGGAATTAGCTGCGAAAACGTGCGAAGTGTACTTGAATAATAGACATATTATTTGTTTTACGTTCCACTAACTACATTACCTATGGTTTTTGGAGACGCCGAGGTACCGGAATTTTGTCCCATATGATTCCTTTTACGTGCCAGTAAAGCTACCGACACGGGACTAAGGTATATGAGCAGCTTAATATACCCTCCGACTGAGCCAGGATCGAACCCGGCAAGTTGGGCACATTAGGCCAGTGCTCTTTCGTCTTAGCTACACAGCCCCGCTGAACCGTCCTTTGAAATGATGTGAAAACTGTAATTTCTCTCGCCTTTGAGACATAACGTCGTACGAAAACAGCGATCCAACAAGCGAATAGGCCTATTTGAAGATACATAGCCGCTTGCAGTAGTTTCTTTCGCCTTTCCAGTTCTATTATTGAGACGGTACTTAATGTCACGACCGCTACCTTCCCTATCCTTACTCTTTCTCATCACTGAATTACAGAAAACCTTCCATCCGTTGGAGCTAGGATAAACCAGTATGAAAGAAATAAACAATTAAGAAAACAATAATGGATAATTCACTACTGATCTGCATTGAGGGCTGTAGCCAAGGTGGCAGATTCCCTGTGGATTATTTATTTTATCTTTTCCTAAATGATTTCGAAGGAGTTTGAACATTTCTCGTGGTAAATTACACACATCTCTGCCACAGAGGCTTGGAGACTGGACGCCGAAAGGCATAACACTCTATAATGAAGACTCTGTGCAGATCTTCTTCTTCTTCTTCTTCTTCTTCTTCTTATTATTATTATTATTATTATTATTATTATTATTATTATTATTATTATTATTATTATTATTATTATTATTATTATTGTTCCGCGGTTTGGTGGATCAGCAGAGGTAAAAAGAAGGTGCGGGCGTGAATGGGTCTACCTACAAATCCAAAATTGATTTTAAAACTTTAACAAGGTTATATTTTCTTTCCAAAATCAACAAGTAACAGAGTAACAGGTACCAAGTAGCAGAGAAACAAGTAAAATACGCACAATATTAGTACAATTTACAGTTCTTGGGCTTTGAACCCCTCTCTTTACATATGGTGAGCTCTTGGCTCAAATTTAGAAGTATAACTTTACATAAGGGCAGAAATCCCCTAGTACATTTAGCGCTTGCTCCCACCTAGCACTGTCAGGCCTCCTAGAGGTACACATCAAAATACAAGAAAGAGCAGACCCGCTCTCAATTTTACAAGCCTATCAAAGGCCACGATAAACTGTACTTCTAACTGCCCTCAAGGCACAATTACAAAGAAACAGGGGTACCTTGTACCCAACCTACAGGGCCTTCCCATGAAGGAAAAACAACAGGTTAAGTTACTGGCCCAAAGTACAGTGAGGACTGGAGGCGTGAACTTGCACTCCTAAATACACATTTTAAAACCTAAGTGGCGCTCGGCCGATTACACAGGGGCTAATCCCAAGCTAGGGAGGTGACTCGTATGAGAAAACGTTAACACATTAAGGAAGAGAAGAAACGGTCATGAAAACGTAGTCACCTCAACTTCAAAATGAAGGGGAGCTCGAGAGGGTAAAGCACTCTCTATCCCCGCTTTACATTTAAAGAGATTTAGTTTTTACATAGACTGAAATGGGATTTACATTTTAAAAAGGTTGGTTACATATGAAATGATTCGAACCTTCCCCGCGAGTTAAACTGCTGAGCTAGCAAGAAAAGTTGTTAAATGGCCATTACCTTTTTAAGAGCTGCTTCCAGAAGAAAGAAGCGCTTCCGGCCTCCTGCTACATATCCACACACTAAGCTAGATGTTGTACGAGTGGCCAGGAGACCAGAAAATCACCAGGTTTTAAACCCTCATGGAAGATTCGGGACGTTTCCTGAATGAAACAGCCACACCCACAACCTTTTATTGGTCGGTTAAAATTTACACGTCAAAAACGAAGAAGAAACCTGTGATAGGTGGGAAATTAAATACAGAAATTATTGATTGGCTAGCTTCAAAATAGGCGGAAAGAAATGGTTAATACTGTCAACCCACAAATGAAAGAACGAAATTTAATAAAGAACAAACTTATGAAAACAAAAATTCTTCCAAAAGTTCCTTCACTTCGTACCAGGGTGCATGATCATAGTTTTCTAAGCAGTGACATCTATAAGAGAATGTCCACACTTGCCGATCAAAGAGAAACAAAAACAAATCGAAAAACACACAGTGGTATCTTCTGATAAACAGTTGAGTAATTCCGTATTTAAAGTTCAGAGTTTCTCCTGTAGAGGAGTTTCAATTGGCGCAAGATTTGAACTTGCGTCGTGGAGGTGTGCCGCCCGGTACAATTATTATTATTATTATTAATATTATTATTATTATTATTATTATTATTATTATTATTATTATTATTATTATTATTATTTTCCGACTCCTTGTCTGAATGGTCAGCGTTAAGGTCTTCGAATCAGAGGGCCCCTGGTTCGATTTCCCTCAGGGTAGGGGATTTAAATTAATTATTTTTTCTAGCTCGCGGACTAGGAATTTTTGTGTGTCTCACTACGCACCACACTGCCAGCCATAACAGTAACATGCAATAGTAATTACAACGCTCCACACAGGGTTGGCGTCACGAAGGACAACCGGGCGTAAAACAGTGTCAGGTCCACATGTGTGATATTCGCACCCCGACCCCATATTATTATTATTATTATTATTAGTAGTAGTAGTAGCAGTAGTAGTAGTAGTGGTAGTAGTAGTATTGGAACAAGCAATATCTATATAAATAAAATTGTTTCTGTTTGTCTGTTTGTCTGTCTGTCTGTTCCACCATCACGTCGAAACGGCTGGATAGATCTCAACCAAACTTCATATTTAGAGTATACTGACCCCGGGGAAGGTTTCGATATGCATATCATTTTAAAATCTTTGAAAAGACGGGGGTTTTATAGGAAAAACGGTTTTCCTCCATTTTCTCTTATACTATTATAGGCAAAATATCGAATTTGTCGTATAAGGACGAGACAAAGCTCAATTTAATCCTCTTGACGCAAAGAACAAAACTCGGTAAGCCCTACGGGCCCGAAAACCATGTTTTAAGGCCCTAAAACCAACCGTTACGGAGATATTGGCACCACACTACCCCTGCTCTAGGAATCGGATAAAGAAATGAACTGCCGTAACCATGGCAACGTCAGCTCCAGGATTCTAGAGCAGTGAGATTATGCATGTACGTTTGGGCATAGCTGTCAACCAAAATAGGTACAAATAAGACTTAATATCTGGGAAAAAAATATACTGTTGTGTAAGGCACTCATAGGACTCCTTTGGGCGGGGATGGAAAGGGGGTGAAGAACGAGTTAAAAAATCTTACTATATATAGAAATGGAAGTGTGTGTGTAAATGACACATCTCCAACTAAACCACTGGAGCAATTTCAACCAAACTTGGTACACGAATCACTTACTATCGGGAGACGATCACTGTGGGGGGTAAGCCATCCCTAGCGCCCTTAAGGGAGAGGGTCAGGGGGGTGGTAGTTACAATAATAATCGAGAATAGTGTCGAATTCATAGTTTTCGGGGTCGCTGAGTTGAAAAGTGATACTCTAGAATTTTTTTAAAATCCAGCCCCCTTTTAGGTTGGGAGCAAAGGGTGGGGGGGTGGGGTGAGATATAGAAATAATTAAAAACAGTTTCGAATCCATAGATTTCAGGGTCTCTGAGATGAATAGTATTACTCCGGATTTTTTGCAAATCCAAGTGGGGAGCGAAGGGGGTGAGATATAAAATTAATCGAAAAACTACATATAAAAATATTATCTTCTTCTTCTTACTATATATAAAAATTGATGTATGTGTGTGCGTGGGTGTGTGGGTGTGGGTGTGTATATGACACATCTCCTCCTAAACCACTGGAGCAATTTCACCAAACGTGGTACACTTATCAATTAGTATCAGGAGACAAACCGCGTGAGGGTAAGACACCCCTAGCACCCTTTTGGCAGGGGGCGAGGGGAGTGGTATAAAAATAATCTTATAAATAAAGTTGTTCGTTTCTGTTTGTCTGTTTGTTTGTTTGTTTGTTTGTTTGTTTGTTTGTTTGTTTGTTTGTTTGTTTGTTTGGCTTAAGTGCGGCCAATATCCAGTATTCGGGAGATAGTAGGTTCGAACCCCACTGTCGGCAGCTCTGAAAATGGTTTTCCGTGGTTTCCCATTTTCACACCAGGCAAATGCTGGGGCTGTACCTTAATTAAGGCCACGGCCGATTCCTTCCAACTCCTATCCCTTCCCTGTCCCATCGTCGCCATAAGACCTATCTGTGTCGGTGCGACGTAAAGCAACTAGCAAAATAAAAAGAATAAAAATGTTTGTTTGTTCCACCATCACGTCGAAAGGGCTGGATAGATCTCAACCAAACTTCATATTTAGAGTATACTCACCCCGGGGAAGGTTTCGATATGCATATCATTTTAAAATCTTTGAAAAGACGGGGGTCTATAGGAAAACCACAACGGTCTTCCTCCATTTTCTCTTATACTATTGATTTTCTGCAAACTCTGTGGACCGTATGTGAAAGGTCTCTTCATCACAAACAACTTTCGTTGTGTTCATAATTTACCTTACTCTTCAAATGACGGAGAAATTTACTATTTTCTGCCGATACCATGCTCGGCATTGAGGGACCGACAGAGCGATAACGAATATATGGGTTACCATGGTAACGTCTCTGACTGCTTGCCAGCAGGGAAGTAACGTATTGTCATTTTCCTCATCATTCCTTTAAATTCGTGGTTGTTCCTTGGGTAGAAAGCAAGAGAGTCGTCAATCGGCCATTCTGCGGGATATTGGCGGAATATCATTGGAGGTTATAACCGTCCTCGAATAGCATAAGTAATAACACAAATATTCATCTTCTTATCTGATTACCTAAGAATCCCTGCGCCTAAATTTCTCTCCGATTACCGCTTTCTTATATCCATAACTCACTCCGGCATAATTTATTGAGGAGCATTTGATTTTCCAATACATTCACTTGGTATTTATATATTTGTCGTCATCCGGATGTCCTCTGTTATAATCTATTTTCTATTAATTTCAACTTACTAAACTGTATTACTTTCTTCCTTAATTACCACGTATGTATGCGAGTGCTAATCCCGAATGCTGTACACTCTTTCCTTTGAGGAAATATTCTAAGCTATGCAAATGTATAACTTCTGGCCCAGGAAAATTCCGAAATATGGATGCAATTTTAACGGCGGTGCAGACCTTCGTTTCGGGGTAATTGGTGGCTAATCAGTAAGTCGTATCAAAAGTCACAAAGCAAACTGCGTTTCATTTTGGAGAGATCTACAACTTTTGTCCTGTGACTTTTCGTCGTATTTCTATCCCTAATACATTAAACACAAGTTGATTTTGTACTTTTACACGTATATGTTATCATTTGGCACACTTATAGGAAAGGTAGAATCATGACATTCGGCACGCACATTGACATGACCATTGGCAATGTTATAGCCAAATTTTATGATTCTAGCTGTCACATGAGAATCAAAAATATAAAGTAGCATTCAAAAACTGTACAAGATTTCACCCCATTCAATGACTCTAACTCAATCTAACCCATAAATAAAGGAGATACGAGAAGATGTCATAGGACCAACCATGTAGAGCACTGAAAGGGGCGTCTGATGGTGAAGTCCGTTTGTAGATACGTCGTACAGTTGCAAAGCAGTAACTATCGAAATAAAGGTCTACACTTCCGTACAGTTATCCGTTTCAGGTGTAATAATGACCATCTGCATATATTCTGTTTTGGTGTCTGTCTGTTTGTTTGTTTGTCTGTTTGTCTAAAACTTGGAAACTACTGGATATATTTCCACCAAACTTGATATTTAGAATCCATCTGTCCTTTGGTAGGTTTTAGGGCAAGTATTGTTTCTGAATCCCTGAATTGACTGGGGGATTATACGAAACCGAAACCGTCATTTTGCAACCAAACTTAATGTAAATTTAGCTGCCGTAATGGAAATTCATTTCTAGGCCTTTTTCCTCATGTGCATCATTTCAATACGAGGATTAATAAGGGAGATATCATTAACGGACCGTTTTCCGGTACAAGTCCCACCGGACTTAACTCAAGAGCGGGTGCGTGTAAAGCGTATGTTTTACAACTTGAAAAC
Source organism: Anabrus simplex (assembly GCF_040414725.1). Classification (NCBI taxonomy): domain Eukaryota; kingdom Metazoa; phylum Arthropoda; class Insecta; order Orthoptera; family Tettigoniidae; genus Anabrus; species Anabrus simplex. The sequence goes on from NC_090265.1 coordinate 1,655,030,498, forward strand.
TACTGAAGATATTTGAGTCAAACTTTATATTAACATCCACCTGTCCAACGGTAGGTGTTAATCGTCAATAACATTTCATGTTCCCGGAATGGACTGGCGGTTTATAGGGAACCGAAATGGTGATTTTACTCTTCCAGAATATATACGGTACAAGACCAACCTGACTGGAAATCGACCAAACATGATGGAATTCCATCTCTAAAACTTTTTTTCATGTGCATTTTTTCGACAGGAGGATTAATAAGGGAGATATCATAAACGGTCCGTTTTTCCGGTTAAGTCCAGCGGATATAGCCCAAAAGGTGGTGTACGTGGAGCAGGTTCCTTATTTATCTATGTAAATAAAATCGTAACTACTGTGTGCCTGTACATAGACTATTTTGTCGAAATTTTCGTACAGCTACACGCTTAAGGGGTAATAATGATCATCTGCATATTTTTTGGTTTAGTATCTTGAAAGTTCTACTTTTTACACTTCTCACTGAAAACCCAGATTGCCGCATAATCTGCCAGTCGAGAAAGAAAACTGAAATTTGGCAAAATTTTACGACTTAGCCTGTAACGGGCGGAAAACTTCCAAGAGCTTTAAATTTTTCCCTTTCTATCCCAAAGAATATCTAAATATGGAGGCAATTTTAATGATGGTGCAGACCTTGGGGAAGTATCATCACATAACGGATGGCACAATCCCCGTTCAATTTGGAGTGATCTACAACCTTGGTCGTACGACTTTTTGTCGTATTTATATCCATTTTACGTTTGACTTTTCTCTATTTCTCGATCTTAAGTAAAGTAGTACTTTTCACATACATAATTCATACCTTCCATCACTTAGAGGAAAGATAGAATCATCATACTCTACACGAAAATTGGTCCACCCAGTAGCCATATGTGAGCCAAATGCTATGTATGTAGCTGTCACTTAATTATCCGAAAAGCAATGCAATGTGAGATAATCTTACACAAATTTTACCCAAGTTTCTAACTCAATCTGACCCATGAATAGATGAGATATCATATGACCAGCAATTTAGGCCGCTAAATCCGGCGTCTTATGGTACAATCTTTTCTCGATATGATGTACCGTTTAGAAGCAGTTAATCTGTAAATGAAGGTCTGCAATATTGTAAACAAGCACATGCTTTCGTATGTCGAACTATATATATTCACTGATGTCGATTTTGTAGCGATCGAGAAAGGGTGTGTCTGCTATTGTAATCAGTACTCCGCACACCGACTATGACTGGCAGTAGGAATGGAATCCTTCTCCAATTCCTGTGTAACTGGCATTAATGAGGCAGGCCTACCATTGTAATGAATAATTCACTTCTCGATTTGACTTTCAGAAGGCAAGGGAGCATGCAGCATACAGTCTTTGGCTGTAGGCAAGCGTTCCCGCAGTTATAAACAGATGTACCCATCTAAAATGTGACTGGCATTAGGCATACTGGCCTGCTATTTTGATGGAAACTCATCAACTTGGTGTGACTGGCAGGAAGCTGGCTGGCAGTTGGAAAAGGGGCCTATCATTATAATGATAACTGCACAACTCAATTTTGACTGGTTGTAGGGAAGTTTCCTGCCATTATAATAAAAACTCTTCAATTTGTAATATGTCTGGAGGTAGGAAAGGGGGCCTGCAATTGTAACGGAAACTCCCCAAATAGATTGTGACCGCGCAGTAGGCAATGGGGCCTGCAATTATAATGTAAACTTCCCAACTCGATTGTGAATCGCAGTAGGGAAGTGAGCCTGTCGTTATCATCACAAATCCGTAACAAGCACTTTACACTGGAAACAACGTATGGGGACCTCTGCATATTGTTTCTCGGATAACGCTAAGAGACATGCTATTTTAAAACAATCTTATTTACTGCATGTACAGTATTTACTTCAATATTCGTATACAATGCAGAATACCGTAGCGAAGCACGGGTACATTTGCTAGTATCTTAATATTATATTTGTGTTCAAATCACTTACACTATAATCTGTTATTTGGTTAGTGAAGTAAGTCATCAAACGTTTGAAATTTGTAACCATTCCTTTATCAGATATTCATTTAAACAATTACCTCCATGATACAAATATTCTCTCAGACTTTGAATCCAATGTACATCGACTGTAAGTCTACATTCGTGATCGATTGTCTGTTTTGCAATTTGATTGCTCTGTTTATTTATATCCAGTTGTATCACATAAATTACAACGGAAAGCCCACTGTCAGCTTTTTCTGAAATGTCACAGTATCTAAAAATTTATACAGGTACGGACACCACTTTTATCATCCAGATTCTTAGCATTGCGGGCTTCAATTCAGAGGTCCCCAGCGATTTTAACCGCTCTTCTGGCTCGAAAACTGGGTATGTGTGTTTTTCTTAGTACACAAACCTTCATATAAGCACAACACATCACTCTACCATCCAATATAGAGAAGGGCATCCGGTCATAAGACTGGATCAACTTGAAATGTATTACCAACTGCAGTTAATTGGGAAAGGTAAGAAAGAAGAAGCAGGGCACAACTATTACTGCTATCAAGGTTATAAACTAATGAGTCATCGTCGTCTCGTCCTTCTGCTTTCTTTATTCCTATCTGTTGACTGGCAATGGGGCCAAGCTCAGTTTCCATTACACCACTGTGGGTGTTACTAAATTCCATGCAATGTTCACGACATGCTTCCATTCTATACTGTTGGTGCCTAAGGAGTTGGCGTAATTGATGTTTAGACAGTGGTCGTTTGGATCTTCCTCGATTTTCTTCAACCAGGTTTTAATTGGGACCGTTTCTTGGATCTTCCACAGGGTCGGTTGCTGCCACCACAAGAGTAGTCCAGTGGTGTCTCTTGTGAAAATTTGAAGAACCATCGCAATCGTCACATTTCAGTGGATTTTGTCGACGGATGCCTGGTGGCCGCACCTTTTACGAATGATTTAGTTTCAAACACGGTAGTATATGTCCAATATCTGATGTAAACACCACAATTGGATTCCCACGAGCTCGTCGGGGTCACCTTGAGGAGTGTCTACGTTTCTGGCTCATACAGGAGGATGAATAACGAAAAAATAGGTGAATATTAGCCTTGACAGTAATAACCTTCCACTTATTTTACGGATATTTAAATGAATCAAGTACTAACGCTGCCTGGATATCAGCTCACATAGCAATGTTCATTTCTTGTTTTCACAAAGTATTAGAAATCTGACAACTGTTTATTGTGGACTTCTGACTGCAGATCTATCAGTTGTCAGTGATGTCAAGCTAATGAATACTTAGCGATGTTGACTACGATACTAAAAGAGCGGAAAGAACAATAAATCACCAACGTCTGAAATGTCTCTGAAACTCAAGAATGGGCTGATGTGAGTAACTGTTGTCTCTCATATGACATACAAAGTTGACAATTTAACTCACGATAGTGGACGTTTCATTCCTTACATTATTTAAAAATATGTATTTACCGAAAGTACTAATATCTTTATAAGAACTCATTATGCTTTGTATGCTGGGATAAGAATGACTTACATTTGGTAAGTGCTTGTGTGGAAACAGAAAAGTTGAGGAAAATGTTCCTAAGTGATAAACAGCAAAAAATGTGTAGAATCAGGGATTATCATAAAGTTATTGTGTGGATCTCGAAAGAATGGAACAACGAAGGTAATTTGAATATGTTCTTAAGTGCTCTGAAAAAAAAATATGTGAAAGGAAAGTGAGATTAGTGATTGTGTAAGTGCACAAGTGGGCAGATGTTTAACAGGTAATGAGGACAGCTTAGAGCCAGCAGTAGGAAGGACAGTGCACTCAGCAGAATGCATTGTGCTGTCAGAGTCGGTTGGGAGTGGTATTTCGTAATACCAGACTAGCCGACTTATGCAATGAGGATATGGGCCAAATCCAGGTATGTGCTTGCAAAACATTGCCGTATTTTGACAACTTTGCCAGTTATTGCCTTATTCCAAGTTATTTTGTTATATCATTTTAATGAAAGGTTTCATTTCATTTGACAACTTCGCCAATTATTTATTCTTACCTGGTTTTGTCGTTCGTTCCTTATAATTTATGGTCAAAAGAGAGGAAACTATTTAAAGACTCAATAAATAAATAAATAAATAAATAAATAAATAAATATTAATATCTTTATAATTTCTGCAGTTTAACCTCTAGCTTTGTCTCAGCGAGAGATCCCACCTCTTCCGCCTCAAGAGCAGTGGCTTGGAGAGTGAGACATTTGGTCTGGGATACAGCTGGGGAAGAGGACAAGTGGTGGCCTCACCGGCTGATGATCAGGGATCTTATGGGGGATGGGATTATTGGAAGGGATATGCAAGGAAGAGGAAAGGAAGTGGCCGTGGCCTTATGTTTAGTACTATCACGGTACTTCCCAGGAGAAAATGCTAATTATTGATTACTGCTACGTAATTTACAACAACTTAAGTATATCAGTTCGCGACAAATATCAAAGAGCCCATAATGCATAGTTAAATTTATCCTTGTAGTACCATAGTTTGACCATCTGCCCCTGGATTCTCCGAAGAAGGCTGGTTACCTCTAAAAGAGCTACATAATTTCCACTTTGTTATTATATTACACTTCACACTGATCCTAAATATCCCAGAACACATTTACTCTCAGTTCTATTACCTGTCAACTTCAACCACCGCACAAATTAGATCATTACCTGCCTCTGTGCTGCTAAGTATGCACATTCACAGACCAGCTGATTACAAGAAGTCATTTATTTTCTCTGCAAGCCGCATTTGGAATCCCCAAAAGCAAAGGCAAAAAGCAAAGTAATCTCCGTACAGGCCATGAATGCCCTTGGAGGGGTGGAAGGTAAAGGCTTCCACTACCTGTAACCTCAGCACTTGGGGGAGTAGAGTGGTTGGCTCTACGCCCAGCCACCTTTGCCCCTAGGAATTAACCTGGTACTCATTTTTGGGGTAGGCTGAGTTAACCTCAGGGCCATGTTTACCTCCGGAAGTGGAAATCTCGCTTCTTAAATGTTACGACTTCCTGACGGGGATTTGAACCCACGTCTCTCCGGGCGGACCGAGTACACCTTTACCGCCTCGGCCAGGCAGCCCCTCATTTGTAATTCCCAACTTGATAAAACTAAGAGTATATCAAGTAGCCAGTATTACATTTTAAGAAGAAATTTAGGTAACTGATGTTCATAATTACAACGGCTAGCAGTGGATCAGATACGTTTACAAATAAAGCAACACATTAACAGAGATGAAATGGCCTACATTAAAGTTAAATTATAAACTAAGTTAAAATTATATAATAAAAATCTTCCTCTCCTTTCTTCCAGACCTTTCGACTACTGCTGCGGTAGTTATCTTCTGTTGCGTCGTGTCGATACGCTCTCCTGTATCCCGCTGGTGCCACAGAAGATGACTACCGCAGCAGTAGTCGAAACGTCTGGAAGAAAGAAGAGGAGTGGACCACGGCATAGTAGCCCGGAAGATTTTTATTAAATTGACACCGACCGTGAAAGCCTTCATACTTTAAGTTAAAATTATTTGGATATGTAGGCCTATGTCTAGCACTTAGTCCCGTTTTCAGGATACGGGATGGAGGATGATGTAAGATGAAATTTTATGGCACATATTTATGGCCAGATGCCCTCTGTGACTCCAACCACATTTGAGGGGATATGGAAGTAAAATGAATGATAGTGAAAGAAATTGGCTAAGGAAGACATAGGACCAGGTGTGACCCATGAATAAAAACTGTCCCGGCATTTGCCTAGAAGTGAAAATGGGAAACCACAGAAAAGCTATCTCAAGACAGCCGACGGTGAGGTTCAAACCCACATGTTTCCCGAGAGTTTGGTTCCATATCCGTAGCGCATTAAGAAGAGAGGCCTCTCCACTCGGTAAAATCATTTAGATATAAGACCAGTATAATTGATAAATACCGAGTTTTAAGCATGTAGTTCCATCTAAAATGTTACTTTTTTTTTTTTAATATTGCCTTTACGTCGCACCGACACAGATAGCTCTTATGGCGACGATGGGAGAGGAAAGTACTACGAGTGGGAAGGAAGCGGCCGTGGCCTTAATTAAGACAGCCCCAGCATTTACCTGGTGTGAAAATGGGAAACTACGGAAAAGCATCTTCAGGGCTGCCGACAGTGGGACTCGAACCCAATATCTCCCGGATGCGAGCTCACAGCTGCGGGCCCCTAACCGCACTAGCAATATATACAGGGTGAAGCGTAATTCGCGCACTCGGGAGTCGCAACCCGACTCCTCACATGCCAACAATAAAAAAATGTCTCTTACAAATTTTCGTCTTGCGAGTATATCCGGTAGAAAACGGACGTTGAAGAGTAGCAATCTGGCAACACTGTAACCATATGTAGGGTAACTACCGCTGTCAGCACATTGTCGTTGTGCTGTACAGTTGGTGCAGTGGGTAGAGTTTTTGGTTGGCATGCAGGAGGTCGATGGTTCGATCCTGGGTTGAAGCGCATTTTTTATTTGCTAATTTCCGTCTGACATTACCTACTGTAATACAGTAAGACACCGTTTCTGAGGCCACATGTATCCTACATTTACAACATTTTGTAACGCTGAAACAACAAATACCTGGTTAGACTAATAAGAAATAGACAGCTGAAACAAACAGGTTTCACATCTAGTAGATGAAGTGGTGCGAATAAATTCACGCTCACGACGTGGAAAGGGCGCCTTTCAAAGCTGACCAATGAAAACGATTGTTCGTCCATTTCTAGGATCGTAGTATGTAAGTGCAAATGGTTTCTAGAGGACCCACTGCAATCGCTGTTAACGATTAAGATGCCAGATACCATACCACCTGGACTACATTTACGAAATATAAACATACGCCTCAACCCAGGATCGACCACTCGACCTCCTGCATGCTAACCCAAAACTTTACCCACTGCACCAACTGTACAGTACGACTAACTTCTGCTGACAGAGGTAGTTACCCTACATGTGGTTACAGTGTTGCCAGATTGCTACTCTTCAACTTCGTTTTTCTGCCGGATATACTCGCAAGACGAAATTTTGTAAGAGACATTTTTTTATTGCTGGCATGTGAGGAGTCGCACTGCGACGCCCGAGTGCGCGAATTACGCTTCACTCTGTATATTAATGCGATGTATTTTGCCTTCAGTGTTATACAATATTTACCAAAAGTACTATGTACTGTAGATACTACTTGCCTCCTAACGACCAAGCATAATGTAATCCCAAGTGTAATGACTCTCACACAAAAGTGAAATGCCTGACAGACATTTTGGTGTGTGTCAATGTGTCATATTAAAACTCATAAGAAAGAACGGTAAAAAACGTGAAAGGCTGTTTGCGGTCCTCTCCCCCTCATTCACACATGAAACTTTAACACTGCACGACCGTTATGAGTAGGTTCATATATTTTTCATCGAATTGTAAAAGCCTGTGTAATGGTCGGCCCATACAATCAAATTACATACATCAGCGTCAATCGAATAAAAGAGCCTTCTAGTAATAGCACGAAACGAGGCTCATTTTATCTAAACACTCGTTGCAACAACCATCAAGGAAAACGTATTATTACTGCGACTATAATAACTATAAAACGTGTTCAAAATACATTTTGCATTACCTTGTGGGTTAATGTTTTGATGGAAGACCATATTATCGACTGCTTAACATTCTCAAAACATCCTCATGCATGCCTGAAACTACATGTTAACAAACAAAACGTACATGTTAACAAGCAAAACACCTTGCATGAACTACTTCAAGCGCATTTTTGATGAAAATGACGAAAACTTATCTAAATAAGTAATATTTAAATAAAAATAAAATTGCAATGATCAGAATGGAGGGATGTGGCTGAAGCAATTGCCACTGAGGAAAGAAAGAAGGCTACAGCTTTTCCCAAACCCTTTACAGTGAAGGAAGCTAAGAGGAATGTAGACAATGGATCACAGTTAGAGGAAGCCATTAGATGAAACTGAAACTTGTCTACTTTCTTTCGACATAGCTAATGAGGATAGAATTATTAATCAACGAAATAGACTCAGTGATAAAAAGAAAATACGTCAAGAGCTTCGAGACCGTGAAATGACCGCCTGATGCTCCCTCCCTCACAAAGGTATGGAAGTCGAACTTTATAAGGAATATACGCCTCCCAACAATTATATGAAACACCACGAAGGCCTCCTCTGTACTGAATGGCGGGAAGCAATTAAAATAACTGCTAACGTCATTGCAGTAACAACTGATCCAGGTAGATCTCTGAACGGTAAGCTATGTTGGCGTTGCCACAGAGAGAAAGAAACACTGGCCCGAGCCCTGGGATCGTGCTCACATAGTGAAGTACTGAGAAATTATCGGCCCCATCGAGTAAGATATTTAACAGCAGGGAAGATTTATGAATATGTCCATGGCAAATCATCAGACGGCAGCAAGAGATGCATAGACATGATTGCTCTTGAAAATACCAAAGATGTGGGCCATAGATATGACCATAAAGGTTTGAGTATTGTAGAGGCCAACCAGAAAAGGTATATGGTGACACGAAGATCATTTATATTCCGACAGTGAACTTCTACAAAAGTAAATACCATCTACAAGGGACTGAAGAGATTGGGCTGGTGTTTGGAGTACCCGGTACGGTACCAAGATTCTTCATCTAATTCTATAAGAAGTCTGGCTTTCCAAGAAATGGAATACAAGAGATTATACTTAATGTAATTCATCAGTCATCAGTAATTATAAAATACCACTTTTGTAGTTAGAAATACCCAACACTACATAATATATTTGGATAGACTATAAACTTAAGCGATGTAGGCCTATATTTCATATTGTACTGTATGAGCTCACTTTGTCCACAGTAGCAACATGTACAGTCCGGAACCTGACGGTTCATATAAACCATATTTCTCTCCTTGATGATATCGTTATTTTATCTGAGTCTGCAGATGATCTAGAGAATTTTCTGAATGAAATGGATGAAGTCCTGGAGGAAGAGTAAAAGGTGAAAATAAATAAAACAAAGGCACGACAAACCCCGGGCTCCAGCTAGCCAGAGCGCCTGAAATTCTTCCTTTGGCGCTTTATTTCTTCGACCTGAATATAATCTCCCACATTATACATTTGATTACCGGTTTTGTGTCGCTGAACTATTGCAAAGCGCACCATATGATTTATCAAACTCGGTTGAACAAGAGAATGAGGTTACGTAACGGCTGGGATCTTAGTAAGAATGGCCGATTTATTCTTTGATATAAATGTTATTGCCATTTTAAATAATAATTAAGGCCACATTATATAAGCAATAGATGAAAAATGAATATTAAGTATGAACATTTAGGAGCCGAGAATATCTCTCGTAAAGAAGATATTACCGATATAGAAATAACTCAAATATACTGTACTTCTCATATAAATGACATGAACAATATCGTGCGATGCTCCTGCTTAAGCTTTCGATTATTAATACTTGACCATGTTAGACTAAAATATAAATATAATATCACAACACCTACTGCTATTACTGAAAAATACACAGTCTATTTCCAGTCATTTTACCCGGTCAGGATGGAGTGAATAAAGCTCCTATCTAGCGGCGAGAATAGGAATTGTGCCACCTACCGAAGCCTGTCGCACTGATCTAGATATTGCTGTTACACCATATTTTATTTTCCAGAAGGCTAGACGCAAGTTTGTTAACGATAAGAGTGCTACAAAAATTACCTAGCTCCTAGGTTTGACAGCTGTCTCCTAGATTTAAAAACATTGGTCATGGCCTGAATAAAAAAAAAGTAAATATAAATGAATGAAGTCGAAGTTAGGGTAAGGAAATGAACTAGCAGGTGCGTGCTGTAATAAAGCGTAATATCACCACTATGTCACACCACGTGTGTGGCAAAATTCATAACACTTATAAAAGTAATTGCATATGATAACATGATCATGTGCGAGGGTAAATTAAAATGGTTGTTGAATTAATTGTTTCTCATACAACTGCCGAGTGTGAGCAAAGACATGTTGATGAATACTGTAATAATCTTGGTGCGAGTTTAAATGTTTCTTGAGAGAAATAAATAAACAATGACTCTGCATTTCGCTTGCCAAAGACCAAGAAATATGAGATTGACACAAATTAGTACATGCACCCGCTCGTGTAACAAAAGGTTGAAATAAGAGTATGAGTATTGGTGACGCAACGAGGACAACATTCAGACTAGCAAAAACAAGGAAGGCTTTTTGTCAGAAAATAAATTTGTTCACCTTGGACATCATTATATTTAAGAGTATTTTTAAGACCTTTGTTTAGATGGTGGCATTGTATGGAGGGAAAATATGATAAATACCAGGGTTAGAAGGGAATAGATTAGAATCTATTGAAGTGCGATGTTATGGGAGAATTCTGAGGGTGAGATGATTAGATAGGTTCACAAATAAAGGGATACTGAACCAGATTGCTGAAGAAAGAATGATTTAGTAAAATTTGACCAGACGAATAGACAGACTAATAGGATCTTTCTTGGGTGGTTTTAACAATCATTTTTTCCACATAAGCATATTTTTCATTATACTTTTTCCAATGATGAATTTTCCCTCGCTTAACATTTTCAACGAATTTCGTTCCCAAGGCTTATTTTTCCAATGACAGGAAATCTCAAAGTATTTATTTGCAGTAATAACTCTTTCCCAGGAGTCACCAAATATTAATAATAATAATAATAATAATAATAATAATAATAATAATAATAATAATAATAATAATAATAATAATAATAATAATACCGAGCTCGATACCTGCAGTCGCTTAATTGCGGACATTATCCAGTATTCGGGAGATAGTAGGTTCGAACCCCACTATCGGCAGCCCTGAAAATGGTTTTCCGTGGTTTCCCATTTTCACACCAGGCAAATGCTGGAGCTGTACCTTAATTAAGGCCACGGCCGCTTCCTGTCCCATCGTCGCCATAAGACCTATCTGTGTCGGCGCGACGTAAAGCAACTAGCAATAATAATAATAATAATAATAATAATAATAATAATAATAATAATAATAATAATAATAATAATGGGACAAGCTACTGTGTGCAGGCAATTGATTCGAGGTGATTTACTTTGTTTTCGTGTCAATTAGGACGTTCTGCCTTACTCCAACAGATGGCAGAGGAACGTGTCCCCGTTGGGTGATCTAGGCCCGAGGTTGAATTTATTTTGCCGGGTATACATCAAATGTGTCACTAGAGATATTTTACTTGTCCAAATCGTACGACATGGAGTTCCGAGTTGAGAGGCCAGACAAACAAATCAGTGGCCGTTTCAAAAGTTGCAAATTCAACTGTCTGAAGACAGAGAATAGTAAAGGAATGCAGCCGAAGGATATCAGACGATTGGTGAAATAATAAATTTGGAAGTAATATGAAAAAAGTGACTTGACAACGTCTTCTGCTAGACATTACTAAAACTACGGAATCAGAGCAGTCCAATCCAAAATCTGACACATCATTTTATGAGTTATAAAACACAAAAGTTATCGATGAAAGCATTTCGTTTTTTACTTCATTAACGCTGCAAACACTTTAGCTTAAATAATTTTACATCATTCTAGAATAATAAAGTTCTTCAGCTAAAAGTTCCAACATTCTGTATATTTAAACAATTCAATTCCCATACATTGTACGGTCACAATACAGTGAAGCTTATTAATAGCGTATACTTTTGGAGATTTACAGAATGTATGTAATTAAGGCGTGACAGGAATTTGGAGAAGAATAAAACAGCTTTGAGGTCATATGAGTACTCATAGATGTGGTCCACGATTAATTAATGTTTCACCAATAGAATTCCGTTTATTATTATAACTAATCCAGTGATAGAAAACACGATAAATTGTAGGATGTAGTGATTCAGTATAGTTCCTAGAAAAAAATTAAATAACAGGACGTCAATTTTTCTCTTTAATGACATATAACATGAGATTTTTGTAACGAGGTTACTTTGAAATTTAATTTCCAGATTCTTTCTTTCTTCTGGAATGATTTGGATTCCTTATGTATCTTCACTTTGTACATGCAACATCCATACCTCTAACCGAAACGTCTAACGGAAACTCTCACAGTGCACAATGTTTGCCCTGTAAATTCGAAAAAATACAGTACACTAGGGTATACATTCTCATATAGATTAAATTCGATTACAATTTCTCATCATTACTCTAATATACACCTTTATTGAGAAAATTTTATCAGTGTACCTCATTTTATAGTGCCCACGTATATTATTCAGTTTGTCAGGAATTGTGAAAAACCTTTGATGTTCCCATGTATTTCGACGTGATGAATAAGAAATACCCGCTATCTTGCTCTTCCATTCAGGGGTGTCCTTTAGGAGAAGTTCCACAGCGCATAGAAATTGCTTACCACATTGTTACTTGGAAAAAGAGGAATGAGGACTCTTCGTTTATTCGCGCAGGTTTTGCAATCAGGATGGAGATTTTGGTTCGAGAGTATAAGAGGATAAACCAATCAATACGAGTAATGCCTGTTAATACAAATTTTTCAGGAGAAGCGAAAAACTGATAGCTTCTAAGGTATTCAATAAAATATAATGCAGTTTTTACAGTTACTTTCTTACTGGGATACAGAATTAGATGTCGTGTTGCAAAGGATCAATAATTTATTGTGGACGTTAGAATGTTAATTTGCATTTTGGACAATATATGTTTTAATCTATTTTACAGGATAATATATGTTTAGATGAGTTTACTCTACTGGTATCATCATCAGTTCACATTAATTTTCATAACTTACAAAATTATACTTTCAATCGCGTCAAATTTACAGTACCTACTGAGAACGGCATAAAATTAATATCTACCTGAAGGAATACAACAAAGACTAAAATTAATTTGTATAAACTGGTTCAGTACAATAATTTGTGATAGGCAGAATATTATTGCATAGGACAGACTACATTTATTACATACTAGCAAATGTACCCTTGCTTCACTACGGCATTCTACATTGTATACGGATATCAAAGTAAATTACTGTACATGCAGTGAATGTATTTTTGTTTAAATTGCATGCCTCTTAACTTTATCTGGGAACTGCATGGGCAGGTCCCCATGTTTTGTTTCCAATGTAAAGTGTGAGTTGCAGAGTTGTGATGATAACGACAGGCTCACTTATCTACTACCATTCACAATCGAACTGGGAAGTTTATATTATAATGGCAGGCCCCATTGCCTACTGTGCGGTCACAATCGATTTGGGGAGTTTTCATTACAGTGGCAGGACCCCTTTCCTACTTCCAGAGAGATTACAGTTGATAGCTTGTATTATAATATCAGGAAACTTACCTACTGACAATCAGAATTGAGTTGTGCTTTTATCACTAAAATTACAGGCCAGTTTTCCGACTGCCAGCCAGATTACTGCCAGTCACATCGAATTGGTGAGTTGTCATTAAAATAGCAGGCCACTATGCCTAATGCCAGTCACATCTTAGATGGATTCATTTGTTTATAATAGCGGGCTCCAATGCCTACAAACGAACACAATCGGTAGGGGTGTTTTGAACAAAATTGCATGCTCCCTTGTCTTCTGCAAATCAAATCGAGAAGGGAATCATTCATTACATGGTAGGCCCTCCTTACTAATGACAGTTATACAGTAGTTGGAGAAGGACCCCATTCCTACTGCTAGTCAAAGTCGATGCGGGGGGCATTGGTTACAACAGAAGAAACACCCTTCCGTGATGGCTACAAATGGACATCAATAAATATATATATGCATATTTGCAATAGTGTAGAGCATCATTTACAGTTTAACTTCTGCTAAACGCTATGTCATATTGACAAACGGATTTTAATATAAGATGCCGTATTTAGCGGTCTAAATAGCTAGTCCTATGATATTTTCTCGTATCTCATCTATATATGCAGATGATCATTATTACACCTGCAAAGGATAACTGTAAGGAAATTTAGCCAAAATAGTAAATTTATAGACACAGGGTCGATACGAATTTATTTGAATAGATTATACACTGCGTAAAAGGATAGAAAAATGAAAATATGTCCCTGGTGTACATTATACGTTTTGATTCAGGCACCCGCATGGACAATATACGATTTGTTTTAACCGCTCACTTTCAAGATATAATTTCAATGTTACAATATACAAGTATATCCAATATGAATGCGGCAACATGTACAGAACGAAAAATACTTCCTGAAGTAGCATCGAACTCGATTTTGTCCAGAGGTGGATATATATTTTGATTGGTTGCTCCTCAGGGGTAACTGCTAACGACCAGCTGCCAATTCTTCAGGATATAGCAGCTGCCGAGACCGGTATATTGCTATCCTGAAGTCCACCAGTGAAGAAAGACAGTGCTTCAACCTACTGCTTACCTGGAAGCAAGAATTGTTCAAAAACGTCTCCATCCCGGTTACAAAGTATTGACTGGTTTAGATTTGCCACGGAGAACGTGACAAATTCTAAATAGGATAAGGACAAATCACGGCAGGTGTGTTGATCTCCTCTACAAGTGTACATAAGCTCGTTCCCCAGAATTCAGTTGTGGGTCTCCCAACCAGTCAATCCACCGTGTAGTAGAAGAGTGTCCTTTTATCTCCTACAAAGGCAAATTTTATTAAAGCAGTTCCAATGTTACAATGTTACAATGTTAAAAACATAAGAAACTGTAAATAGTGTAATTTGTGTATATTATTTACATTATTAATATTTGAGGTATATAATACCAAACGCTAAATAAATCGTCAGTTATTTCAGTGCTACGATAACATACCGCTGATTTTCTTTATTCTGCTCCATTCATAAGCGGGACAAGCAGGCTTTCCCTCAGTAGTGTATATATGGTCAGTGGTCCAGGATGTTGAACATCTGGCTGGTACCATACACATGAAGTTATCTCTATAGGAACATTTATGCATGCCTTTTATGGCAGATATGTACAATTGGTACCTTTAAACAGCACACGTGTTGCCTTATTAGGACTTTTCCAACACTATGGGTACGATTGTTTTAATCGACTAATGATTAGCACAGGAATATTTGTTGTCCTCTGTTCATTACCAACATTATAGTGCAAAAAGAAATGTATACAGCACATGTTCATTATGGACATTTACGTCATTCAGCGTTCTACTGGTAAACTGCAATGCACAGGTTTCGGCAGCCGTGATGTTCTGATGAATTTGTAGCTTGTCTTTGATGGTCTGCTACCTATATTCTCGAACCAAGGCATATTTATATCTGAGTTACGCTGATGTGATTCAATGCTGGTAGCCAACGTGAAGGTGTTGATTTGACTGTATCATTTACAATCGTCATAATTGCCTGATTCAGTTCAACATCGGCAAGTTTCGTGTATCTACTGATGAGCCAAATTGGAGAGCAATACTCTGTTGTCTAGAAAACCAGGCTGAAGGCTGTGGAAATTTGAGTGTCAGCCGAAGAATCCCAAGTAGTGCCACACAGCTTCTGAAGGATGTTATATCTAGACGTTAACTTTTATGCGTACTACACCGCATGCTTTCGGAAATTTAATCATCTCAGTTTTTCAATACTGTGATATTTATTCACATTCCCCTCTCCTCTACCCCCATCCCCGGAAGATTAATATGTTTTACAGCATCTCTCTGTGCTCCGCGCCGTTCCACTCCAGTTCATCACTTCCAAACATGAATAGCGGTCGCCAAATTCATTTCGTTGACTACCTTTGAAGGGGATATGTATAAAATTGTTTCACCATTTGATTGAAATATTTGTGACACGTTAGGACTGGCATACGTTGCTCCATAATATGATTATTTAGTAATATTTCGTATTATTGACCTTTACATTCTTTCTTTACAATTGGCTTTACGTCGCATCGACACAGATAGATCTTATGACGATGATTGGAAACGAAAGGGCTAGGAGTAGAAATAAAGAGGCCACGGAAAAACTTATTCGGGCCAGCCGACAGTGGGGTTCAAATCCACTATCTCTCGAATGCAAGATTACAGCTAGGTGACCCTAATAGCATTCCAACTACCTCGGTAGGTTTTAAAATTCTCATATTATACATGTTCTTCTCGAACTTAACTAGCCAGATTATAACAGTTCAGGCTCCAAGCACTTCCTTAATACTTTCCTTTTCTCTAATTAGTAAATTTTTCATTTCTATAAAACTAAACATTCAGCTACTTAAAATCATTCCGATTCGATGACAGTATTTTAGCGTTGGTTTTTAATTTTACAGAGAGTGATATTTTACGTTTACTGTAGTTGATAAACCAATTATTTCATGTTATCAACTATATACGTTTCCCCCTCTATCTAGGCTGTTTGGCTGTATTATTTCCCATAGGTACCTAAATTGATTTACTTTAGTGATTCTGCAGTACTTCGTGTTTAGGCATTTTGGTGTATTATTAATGTTCATAACGAATTTTATCTTCTCAAAATAGATTTGTAGCCCTGCCACTTTTATTTACTTGCTGTTTCAATGTTTTCAGAAAATGTTGCTAATTCACCTGAAGAAAGCTAGACAATTCATTCTGATGATAACTTCTTATATCCTAATATGGTTCCTGGTATTTCTTTTTGTGTAAGTTGAAGGTCCCATTCTCTTAATATTTTCTTCAAAATGCATCTAAAGGGTGCTGGGGAAACACCTTGCCGTACTCCAGTTTTGATTTCAAAAGATTCTGAGACTCCCACACGAAATTTTATCTACGACTTTGTTTCAGTTAACGTTTCATCAATTATTACCAAGGTTTTTTTAATCTGCACCGAATTCTTGGAGAGTACTGAAGAGGGTTTCTCTGTCCCCTGAGCCATACCTCTTTTTGAAGTTTACAAAGGTTATGACAATATTTTTGCTTCAAGTCAATAGTACCTCAAGATAAAATTTAAATATTAAAAGTTTTACTCAAGACCTGCTCTACTTAAATTTTCATTGATGTGAAAGATATTATATTGTAATTGGACGAGTTCTCATGTAATAAATCTCTGACGACATCAGTCCTGAAAATAAACTGTACATTACTAAAGTTGAAATCTACATCAACTAACTTACGAATTTTGTTACAAATTGTAAGTTGAACGATTGAATCACTTATCCTCGAGATCAAGTTGCTTAAGTCGTGCCGACACAGATAAGTCCCATATTGATGGTGGAACAGGAAAGGGCTAAGAATGGGAAGGAAGAAGCCGTGGCCATGATTAAGGTACAGCCCCAGCATTTGCCTGGTGTGAAAATGGAAAACCACGGAAAACCATCTTCAGAGCTACCGACTGTGGGGTTCGAGCCACTATCTCCCGGATACTGGAATTTGGCGGCACTTAAGCGACTGCAGCTACCGAGCTCGGTTTATCCTTGAGAAAATTGCAGTAAGTTTCGGCTTTATTAATTTGAAAGTTATGAATTGTACAGTGTTGCATTCTAATCACAATTCTTCCTCCTGACATTTACCGGATTTTGCTAGTATCGGAACTTGTGTTGATGTGACCAAGATTTACGATTGGGTGGCCTACCTAACGCCAAACCTATGTGGAGTGATGTAATTATTACTGTCTTTTTTGTGTCGTAATTGGTAGAATAGTGTGTTGTGTGCACTTTTCTGGAAGTATATGGAGAGGAAGACAAACACCCAGTCCCAGAACTGCGGGGGGGGGAATTATACATATTCAGTTAAATCCGCGACCCGGACGGGGATCGAACTCGGGATTCTCTGAACCGAAAACTGGTACGTTGAATATTCAGCCAAGGAATCCGACTCCAACACTTACATCCTCCAAATTAATCCCACTTGTAAGAAAGTTAATTTTATTGTATCTTACATAATATTGGAACGGTTCCTTTCTAGTAGAGAACTAACTCTGCCCATTTACTGAACATAAGCTTGCCAAGCTGGTTTGTCTTATGGCTCAGTTAACTTCTTCTTTTCGTCTTTGCCATTTCCCATTCTCCTCCTTGCTGCCTTCAAATATTTCAAGTAACCAAAATTGAATTAGAAGATGATAACTTTTTATGTGCGATGCTCTGAAAGGATCCTGGCGTGGCTCAATGAGACCATAAAGGCAATGGTGAAGCTCGCGATGGTTTTATAGCCAGCAGAGAAGAGTTAATAACCAGACAGAACTTGGAAACAGGAGATGATAATGTGGTTCGATAGAAATATAGAAGGCGTGTCCTTTTACGGCCCCGTTTGGCTGACTACAGAATATTCTGTGGTTGGCCGACTTCTCACGTTTACAGATAGAGACAAAGAGCTAATGTTCAATAATATTCCTGAGTAATGACACCTGTCTTTGCTAAGAACTCTAAAAGACAAGGTTCTTTTCTTTGCATTTTCGCGTACACCGACAAAAGTACAAAGAAAGATCTCCATTTTTTCTAACACAGTACTGAGCAAAGACACTCTTGAGGTAAATTTCTCATGTTACCAGACAACTCCATCCTTCGAGACTCCATGTTTATCTAACGATATTAAATAAATTCTCAGCAACAAGTCACCCAATAGCGTTCTACCTACTAGAGTAAAATACCAAATGTTCTACACTGGATGCAGTATATGGGACTAAACTAAACTTTTACATCTTAGAAAATGCAAATAAAAGTTGTATTTCAACAGATATCTGCCAAACACATTTCTATTTACTCTCACTAACGCTCATGTTCTGCGGGATTGGTTTCAAATTGTGAACACATCAGCATTTATAATGTTTGAGTTATAGTTTTCCTGCTTTAGGTGCAGAAGTCAATGAAACCCCAGCTGGCTGTCTTAATTTTGGTAGTGAATTTAGTAGCGGAACATTGACGTTTTGCGACAATTTCGTCTAATATTTCCTCTTACAGCTCTGTACGTTTCCACGTGAGCTTCCGGTTAAGCAGTGAACCAGTAATCTCAAAATGTATTCACAAGATCATGAATTGAAGTTCTGGCAGATTGGGAAGTGGAGGACAGAATGTGAGCCAGACAACCAGGAGGGCCGCGAGAGTAGGGCCAGCCAGCCAGCCAGCTCGTCGGCCTTAACTCAGCAGCACCTGAGGGGTCAGGTTTTATACGAAAAACCGTGTGTAAGATTTGCTGTAATTACGTATCGACGGATGACTATAAACGTACACTGTACACATTAGATAACCTACACTACATCAAGAGGAATACTGTTTGGGACAGTCTACAGATAACCACACCCACCCTTCAGGTACCTGTACCAACACTGAATTTCTTCTATACCCTCGACGATAAAGGACGGTTGTCCTGGTTGAAAACCTCTCTTCCACGGCAAGATGTGCCAATTTATCGGTGGTGAAACGCTTACTCTTTAGGACTTTCGTGAGAGGACCAAACGCTTGACTCCCCTAAGTGTAGAAATCAGGACTGTAAGGCTGGTTATCCGCAAGGTCTCACCGAAAATCAGCGCTGTCTATCCATTTTTGCATTGGTACCATGTTGACGTGGCTTACCGCGGAGCAAAAGAATACTTTTTGACAATTATCGTGGTCAAAGCACAGAAAATGAATCATTCTACGTTGTAATAGATTGGGCCTAACAAATGTACACGAATGTTGCTTCAAATTTCTCCTCTCTCAGCGGATGCATTCTGAGCTATTACCACAAACACCATAACATGTAGTGATGCTCATCTCTTTCCGGTGCCGACAGTTATTTTCAATGTTGTTAACCCAGTTGGATGGTTCTTACACTCTACCACCTAAAATATTTTAATCCCAGATATAACGCAGTATACGACAAACGGAACGGCACAGAAACGGTTGCTCATTTACCGTCCATGTTTCCCTTGTAACGAAGTACACTTTTACTATATATGATAGTTCAGCATTACTCTTTAGGTCTTCCTTGACCAAGACGTGACTGTGCCAGACGATAACGTTATATTTGTGTCCTTGTAGCCACCATTGTTGAATTCATCTGAAATGAAGAGTGTGTGCCACATGATGGCCTTGGCAGACCAGCAGACTCCAGAAGATCGAAGGAAGAATTGGATGAACCTGCATCAATAAAAAATACAAGGAAGACGGGCAATGTAGGATAGTTCCCAAACAAGTCATGTGCTAAGAGTTGGAACGCATTACTGATAATATGCTTAAGAGAAGACTGATTATTTGGACACGTAAAGAGAATGAAGGATTCGGGTCTTCTGAAACATATAATATTCTCAATATATTCTCGACTACAAAAATACAACAGCAGGATGCAAATGGATCGGAGGAATAAGAGAGGATCTGAAGGAAATAGGCCTTACACAATAGAAGACGCCGTAGATAAGAAAAAATTCAACAAAAAATCTGAGACCCAAACATCCGCTCCTCACTAACAAGAAACAAAATCACAATACCAGAAAGGAGACGAAGATCGGAAAATATGAAAGAGTACTGGGAGGAGCGTGATGGCCGAACAGTCCCTTCGAAGGGACTTGGTTCATGGACGGACTAAAGTGATCGCATGCGGTAATAAAAGTGAGAGAATTAGTTCTAATATATTTTGAATTTAGCGTTGTGTTGATTTATGAAGTTCTCGTCCTCATAACAGAGGAGAAGTTGTTCAGCATGGAACATTATTTTGGGTTATACAGAGTGGGGCGTCAGAATGGACCGAGTTTGATTTAATTAAAGAACAGTACGAGGAACGATTTAATAAGGACATACAAGTTAAAAGAACAATGTAAGCTGTTGCTGACATGTTCTGTAAAACGGGATCACTTTTAAGTCAACGAAATAAGACAAGAGAACGCCCATGAACCGTCACTACAAAAGGGAATCATGGAAGACTTCTCCAGCAGGTGTCAAGTGTCCGGACATGGAGTATTGGGTATGTTATTCCGTCGAGGTTGCTGCACTGGATTAATGATCTGTGGACTAGGCATTCTGTAGAGATATCATTATTACTCCAATGGTGTGGGTTTTTTGTGTCACCAAAGACAATATATCCGGAAAGATGGAGCTACAGCCCACAAGGTGGGGCATTCATTACCCATCTGCAACGACACTTTGAAGATCGCCTAATTTCTCGTGGAAGTCCATTACCGTACTCTTCCTGCTCACTGGATCTCACGTTGGCAGAATCAATTTTCAAGTGGGATGACCGATCATTCATATATTTGCAAATTCTGGTAGACGATAAGGTCGTTCTTGTGTCGTTCATCAACAGGTTGAAATCTTCAGAAATGAACAATGGACAATTTGATGGCACAAATTATAACACATATTGTACCAATATAATTAAACATTATGTAAGTCCCGTTTGTTTTGACGCATACGGTATGATTGTACTCCTTTATATTGATATCACGGAAGTCATGCAATATACAGAATTGGAGGTAGCTGCCGTTTCAGCGATATGAAGCTGTGGTCGGCCCGACGAATGTAATAGTTCGGAGTGGTAAATGACTTTGATGTTGTCAGATCTCGTAAATTGTCGTGTAACAGGTGTGCACAGGATGGGTAAAAGACGATACATCGGTGCGTTTGGTCTTAGCCACATTGACGGTAATATACATATGGGCTATTCGCTTTCCGAATTCGTACAAGAAATATGCTTTCCATGAGTCAAATATCACGAGTACACCATGTGTGCATAGATTAGGTAAAATCGCAATCGCCACGGCAAACTTCCGCGGAGTATAACGTCCTGCTGATAGGGATCACCCATCGACTGACTTGGAGGGTATTTAGACGGGTGACAGTGCAACAAATTATTTGTGAATTCAATGCTGGATGAGAAAGAAATGTGCACAGCCTTACCAAACAGGACCACCTCCTCGCAATGAGATACGTACAGAAGCCACCACCCCACTTGAGTCTTGGGTGCCACAACTCACAGGACTTGACAAGGCACTGTGAGCTACTGTAGCACAGAAAAAACTATTTTACTTTACTTAATTTTGTAAAAATGAAACAACTTAGTCATATTAAAAATTAGGTACATTTCTATTTTTATCTTCTCTAAATACATTCCGGATGGTTAGAAATGGTTAAATTTTAAGTAATAGTATAGAAAATAGTTATTTTCATAACACAACATAACGAGACAGAAAAACTTACTGTTCAGGGGGAAGCAATTTGTTTTGCTTAATAACACCTGTGTACGAAAGTTATTACAGAGAAACAGTAGTTAGTGTTTAGACGTAAAGTATTTCTAATAGTGCTGATAGAACTTGCATTAGCATTTTTTGGAAGCAATTTTTATAGGTGAATATTTATTGCGAGACTCACGGCTGTATGAAGGTGGTAAGGAATTTATTTTTAACTTCCACATATTCCTCATCGTTGATATTTCTGGGGTAGAGTGTTAAAATTACGTAGTCCTAAATCTGCTGCGTGTTTTATGAAAGAAATATGTTTCTACTTGTTATAGGTAATGCAGATCTGAAAAAGCACATGAAACGATACTACAGTACTTCGGATATATCCTTCAAAATAGCAAATTAAATCTGGTGCAACAGATTATTGAATGTACAGTAAGATAGAAGGGAACCGTGGACGTGGACGGTGAAATTATCTTGGTATGCTCCTTCGTGGGTGGTTTCACATTCACGATACGGTAACCGTGGTGTGTCGAGAGAACAAAATAGGAAAATTTACTGTATCATAATCGCTAAACTTCGGTGAGAAAACTGCACGAAAGGAAGAACTATTCATCATCATCACCACCACACTGAGTGGCTCATGTGGAAGAATACCTGCTATTTGAGCCCAAGGTGGTGGAATTGATCCCAGTTCACGCAGATGGTTTCTGAAGCTAATCAAATACTTCATCGTCGTTCTGACAAAGTTGCTGGTGAAAAACGTCAGGCGCCTTTGTGTCTCTGAAAACTGTAAACATTGTTAGTGGGACGTAAAACCAATAATAATATTTTTATCAAAACACAATCATGTTTTAGGCCTTGTCCATGACTGCGAACTAATTCTTTATAAATAATGAAATCCATTTTGTCACAATTTTATTGAATCTCCCCTACGACGCATTTCAGAGTCTAGGCTCCCTCGTCAGAACTAGATTTACAAACGCGTTGTGAAAAGGTTCATTTAAAATTGTAACTGGAAACGGATTTAATCCTTATATATAAAAATTCAGCCTGCGAATGTCTGTGATCACAAAGCTCTAAAAGAAGTCGTTCGATTGACTTGAAATTTTGTCACAACGTTGTCGTCCAATATGAGCATGTTGAGGAACTGGTTTGAACGGAATCCTATAAGAAGTTTACAATGATGAGTAGACGCAATTTAATGGAATTAATTTAATTACAAAGCAGCACCAAGATTGTAGCGACCTTGATAGACAGATTGTCGCTAAGCGACAACGACTTACGCTGTATCATTATAGTCCTGTAAGAATTGCTGTATATAGGAAGATGGTACCGCCTGTTTCCATTTCTTGATGGATGCTGTATTTTTGCATCCGCCTCTTGTCACAGGCCAGAGTAAAGTGTAGCTTCGACCGAAGTCCCAGTCTCATCCATGGCTGTGGCAATATGGAAGCTGCTGTGGGTATGGTTGGTGCTGTGTAATGGCATTTGGAGCAAAACTGGTGTCGAGTGTTATGGAAGGTGTTGCTCATAGGATCAGTCGTGCTGCAGTAGCAACTCCCGGTCCTGTGAGGAAAGCAATGGCGAACTACCTTACTCCTCATCTTGCCTAGTACTCCTCATTTGGGCTCTGTCATTGGTTTTTCTGTTTCCCTATAACTGCATTGCCTTTGGTGGTGCTATTTGAGGATCCAACCAGCCTCTGGGCTGATTACCTAACAGACAGACAGGAAGATGGGAACACGCCGTCATGTTTTATGAAGGTTGTTTCTTGCTAGGCGGTTCATGTAATTAGGCAACTCATTGCCCGGTATTATAAATGTGAATAAACATGAATAAATGTGTCCTGTGCTCTCAAAAGTTCAAAAGTAGTCGATCATCGTTTATGTTTTCGCCAGCCATAGTACAAGTTTTTGAGTTGAATCGAGGAGAAGAGGAAGAACAGCACAACAGTCTTAATAACGCCAAGGACAATGACAACAACAGCTACTGTAAGACGTATACAGTTGTAATATTTGAATAATCGAGCTTCATATCCTTAAGTAACAACATATTTTTTAAAGCTGCTTTACGTCGCACCGATTCTTATGCCGACGATGAGATAGGAAAGGCCTAGGAGCAGGAAGAAAGCGTCGGTGGCATTAATTAAGTTCATTATGTCCCAGTACTTGCCCGGTGTGAAAATGGGAAACCACGGAAAACAATCTTCATTGCTGCCGACAGTGGTGGTCGAACCCATTATCTCCCGTATGGAAGCCCACGGCTTCGCACCAGTAACCGTATGGCCAAATCATCCGGTAAGATTCTCAGTCATAGTACGGCAGTCTTTAGTCGTAAGTCATTAATCATCTGTAATGTCTCGCTCACGTTCGAACATTAGGCCGCCGTTCTCGACACGCAATCACAGAACGTAAATGGATATCAAACAGCACTCCTTTCCTGAATTTCATGTAGTTTTCAGTTAATGTTTTCAAGTCACTGGAGGAGATGCTTTCTCTTTCTGCTAGTGTGGCAGTTTGAACAGCGATAGCTGGACCAGGAGAAGAATCAGCAGATCAGGAGGAAGAAAACTTGAAGTCTTACGAGTTGAATGCCAAAGAAGATGTGCTGCACAATCATCCCAAAAACCCCAAGAACAATTAGATCATCAGTGAAGACGTATGCAGTTGCAATATCTGAATTATCGAGCTTCATATCATGAAACTGTTCTTTTTTTTATACGAATCGGATATTCAGTACAATACCTCATGTAAATTCGTTCAAATCGGAAACATGAACAAAGTTATTCCATACTGCATAGCAATGAAATTTAAAGGAGAAACCCCGCGAATGTACTGCGCGAGCGGAAAAGTGAAACTTCGTGAACTTGAACAGCGAGAAAAGAACGACTGAAAAGACTTTTAAAAGGAATTACTGATGATTCAAAACACCATGATCATCATCATGATCATCATTATCTAAAGACTTTGCCTTGTGGCTGCAACCATTGATCTCTTCTCTCTGCGATCCTTTCCATCTCTCCATAACCTTGGCATACCATCATCTCAATTATCTCTTCAATGACCTTCCGTGGTTATCCGCTGTCTTTTTTCCCCATCACCTTGCCTTCGAACAAGTTCTTTATGAAGTCATTATGCAAGAGAATGTGACCAAAACTGACGCTTTACTCCATTTTATCGCTGTTATTAAATGTCTCTTGGTGTTTATTTCTCTAAGCACTGCTTCATTACTTTTCTTCTCAATCCAGCTGGTTTTTGTCATCTTCCTCCATAGCCACCTTTCCACTGCCTCTAGTCGTTTCTCGTCTTCTTTCAAGAGACTCCATCCTTCAAAGCCATATAGCAGCACTCTCTAAATGAATCTTTTGATAAACAATTTATTTTGTTCAGTATCTAAGGATTTATTAATAGAGAGCTGTTTATTCTTCTCATAGTCTTTCTTAAACAGGAAAATTCTTATTTTTTTCCACAGTGCATCTGTTGTTATCGGTAGTAACTGAACCTAAGTAGCAGAACTTCTGCACCTGTTTTATTAAAATACTTCCAATTCTGAGCTTTGACTCTGGCTTCATTTTAGATTTGCTTACAACCATAACATTAGTTTTATTTAAATTAATGATAAGTTGGAAATCTTCTAAGATGGATGTTAATGTGTTGAGCATGATCTGCATGTTCTTCTCATTGTCAGCCAGAAGTGCAATGTCGTCGGCAAATCTAATACAGTGTACAGTTGTTCCATTTTACTTTAATGCCAGGTGTTTTTGATTTAAAAATCTGCATGGCCTCCTCAATGTACAGATTACATAGAAATGGTCTTACTCCTCTCCTGATCCCCACCATACATACTGTTTCATTACTTTCAATGTTTATTCTTTGATTGATGTAGAGCTTTAGTATTGCTTTTCTGTCATTCCACTCTAAATAAATATCCTTCACAATTATGAACAGCCTCCTCCACAGAACATTGTTAAAGGTTTTTCCAGGTCTACAAAAGCTATATATATTTTTATGATAAGCTATAGTCTTCTCCCCAAGATGGTTTTGAGTGCTATAATAGCTTCTTTCGATCCTACTCATTTCCTGAACCCAAACTGATCGTCATCTAATTCTGCTCAATTTTTATTTTGATTGCGTTTTTTATATGCATGTGAATATTTCTGCTGAATGTGAAACAAGGCTTAGTATGCTGTGATTGGAACATTCTGTTGAAACTCATAATTTGTGTACAAGTACTGTTTTGCTTTCTGGAAAATCCTCTGGCATATCTCCGTTCTCATAGCAGTACATGGTGATTTTGAAGAATTCATCCTTCAGCTGCCTTCCAGAGTTTTTCCACAGTTCATCAGGCAGTTTATCTGCTCCAGAAGCCTTTTCCTTTTCAACTGTTGCAGTGCTGTTTCGAATTCACTTCTCACTATGGGAGAACCTAGTTCATAATCTGAAACCTACTATTGTTTTATGATGGACTCATTTACATTGTCTATTTCTTCTCCATTATATAGATCCTCCAAAATACCCTTTCCATCCCTTCATTACCTCCTCATCTTGTATTAACAGTTTGAATTCCTTATCTTTTATTATACTGGATTTCATTTTAGCCTTGAATTGCAATTCTTTTACTTGACTGTACGCTCTCTCACAATTTCCAATTTTCGAATTATTTTGTATGCTTTTACAAATGCCATCCATCCATCCATCCATCCATCCATCCATCCATCCATCCATCCATCCATCCATCCATCCATCCATCCATCCATCCTGACACAACTCAGTTACTCCCCTGTCGGATCTTGGTGTCCGAGTACAATCAGTAGTGTCTAAGTTACAATTCGTACTATCGATGATTCAAAACATTTCCTCGAAAAAATTACATTTCCCGCTTTCAGATGACTTCATACGGCCCTAATATTATAGCAGAGCATTTTATGCCGCCATTTAAAATTTAGGGACAAATTCACCACATATCATTAGCTTTTGTTTCCTTTCACAGCAATAACCATACATTTCTTCAAATATATTTCATCGGAGATGAAAACGACCGATTGAATGCACGCTGCATAATCTGTACTGGAATCAGAAGGCATAGTATTGAATCGTTGCAAAAAATGTTACATGACAACAATAATTTAATTCGGATGTTCAGAAGTGCGACTGATCTCACGTTCGCTAGAATACATTGATTTAATTACCCATTTGTTTCGTATCAGACCGAGCCACAACGAAGCGTGGTCTGGTTTAGCTATTTATTTATAAAGAAATGTAATTTTTATATTGTACATAATTTCGAGTTAATTATCGGTTTCCGCATCGAGTTGATTAATTAGTAAGAGGTCTATTTTTCATTTGTTAAGCATTAGAACTTTCTGAATGCTTCTTGTGCTTCGTCGTCCAAATTTTTATTAGTTTTTTCAACCCCGTGAATGTATTCTTTAAAATTAACTTTCTTAACGCTTTGTTAAATATTTTGATGTTCACTTCCCTTAACAGTCCAGTATTTTAAATCGATTAAGAAGAATTATTATTGCATACTTTTCCTATTACCACTATTGGTGAATCATTCTATCATCAAGTGAAAATTTTACTTCAAAAAGGTATTACATCCACTTTACTACATTATTGCTGTCGTGTCATTTCCGTGCAATACGATGTCAGTTGATTCAAAATTTTATGTTTGTTTTGGACCGAAAAGTTCTATATCCCATTTAATTAACAGTGTACAACATGATTTTGTTCAATAACTACTATATCCACCTAATCGATTGTTGCAAAGAATACTATATCTAGATTTGTGATAAAAGGTACTTTATCCTATTTGATTTAATGATGATGAAATGGATTTTGTGTCCGAATGTATTATATCAATTCTTCACGGGTATTAACATTTCAGGTATATTTAGTAAATTTGTAGTTATACAGGATAATATAAAGCTCTGATTGAGGGAAACAACAGATCCAATAGATTCAATTATCATCACTGTTAACACTATTGTGCTTCATTCGTAATAGTGCAGTTACAGCATTGTCACTCGCTCTCATTTTCAACTATTCGGTTTTTATTTTAAGTAAATAAATGGATCTAATCAAAGGCATAGATGGTATGAACTGTCAATAGTTTAGTTGTTAACATTTTATCAGGTGGACCGAGTGAATCAGATCGTGAGGAAAACTGGGACTGCCGCAGTCAGGACGGATTTTTTATTTATTTAGCGTATGGCAAAGCAACTACAAACAGGAATACATAAATACACAAAATATACACCCACAAAAAATACAATATGTACAGAGACAAGAATGTTGTTAGCATTCACATACACAGAGGAATGTTCAGTTGATCCAGCCTAACTAGGAAAGGAGGTGTAGCGTCAATGATATCCTGGAATAGTCCTTCGTACTTCCTCAGCGGACAACCCTTCACGATGTGCTTCACAGTCTGGGAAGGAGATTCACAGTCACAGGCAGAAGAGTCCCGAAGTCCCCACTTATGTAACATGGCGTTAACTCTGGCATTGCATGTTCTTAAGAGTTTTAGTTTAACCCACTGATGTATTTTTAGACGGAATCCTGGTAGGCCATTAGTAAGGTCTTTGAACATTTGAGGTACTATAGGTGCAGAATTCTAGATCTCACGCGATTTTTCTTTGATATTGAAGTCATTTACGCGGAGCTATGTTGGATTCCTTGAGCTAAGAACAATTGGTGGTAGGTGACCTCATGACCTCATGAATTGGGAGGTCTTGGAGATGGTGAGGATGGTGTAATTTTCTCCACTCACGTACAGGAGCATCTGTCTTAGTTCAGGAGGGTATGTTGCTCATGGTTTGTAGTCAGGGTACTGGGGTGGATTTTAATGTGCCAGCTACAATTCTCATCCATTCATTCAGGTGAACATCGATCTTTCTTTGTAAGCGCTTCGTTGCCTCACTGGAGCACAATATTCAGCCACGGGATAAACTGCGAGTGTTATGAGGGTGGTTGTGCGTAAAGAGGGTGCATCAGCTCCCCATGAAGTGCCGGCTAGCTTCTTCATGGTGTTGTTTCGTGTTTTAAGTTTCTTACTTGCATTTTCAAGATGTTTTTGAACGTCAAGGAACGGTCTAAGGTGAGGCCAAGTGACTTGGCACAGAAATTGTGTTTTACTCTCTGTTGACAAAAGTTCACGTTGAACTACTGGTGTGCCATTCTGTTAATCAGATGGAATGCGCATACTTCTGTCTTTGCTGGATTCGGACAAAGTCTCATTTTCACGTAGTGTTCATTTAAGGTTTTCAAGTCACTGGAGAGGATGCTCTCTCTTTCTTCTAGCGTGGAAGTTTGAACAGTGATAGCTAAGTCATCAGCATAGCAGAATATTTTGCTGATGGTTTCAGACATCACTTGTATATAGGTTGAAACGTAGTTTTTATTGTGAAGGACTTACTAGTCTCTTGTCACATGGTGACCTTGAAATACCGGTTCGTCAACATGTTTTCAATAGTTATGTAAGTTTTGACACGGTATGTGTTCTTTTGAGTTTAAATAGAAATCCATACAGCCAAAACGTATCATATGCTGCGGTTAGATCGACAAAAGCAACTGATGTCTTTAACTTCATCTGGAATCCTACCTCGGTGTGCAATTTTAATGCTAATACTTGTTCACAGCAGCTCCGTTTGATTCTAAAACCTGCCTGGTGTGTTGGTGTTTCATTGTTTATCATCACCTGGATTCGGTTAACGTTTTCCTTGTTTGATGGTTGCGAATGTATGGGCCATTTTGAACTCTGTGGAATGATTCCAGTTATTAGGATATTGCTGAAGACGTTCTTGAGTCATGTTCTTCCATGTTTTCCAAAGTATCGAATGAATTCTGGGAAAATACCATATAAACCAGCACCCTTTTTCATTTTTAACATGTTATCAGTTTCTTCAATTCCTTTATGGCTGAATCGAATGAATCAGTTAGTGTCGGGTCAGTTTGGAGGTTGTTGTTAATATCTCTTATCTATCTCTCTCTCTCTGTTTGTTTCGGTATGGTAGGAACAATATGGATTTTACCAGCTCTTGATTTGATATGCAGTGTCATTTGCGCGGTAGTTACTTCTGATTGACTTTTGCAGGTGTTAGAAGCAGCATCCAGTTTTCAAAGGAGTGACCAGGCTTTCCTACTTGAGTGAGTAAAGCACAGTTGAGAGATTAGATCATTCCATTCCTCTTTTCTCCCTTCATTCAGTTCTTCTAGTATAATTTCCCCTGTTTCAGGGTCGCCAATTTTTTTATAAACATGGATTGGATTGATTTATCCCAGCATGGTATATATTTTTTCTGGAATCCTCGGGGGATGGTTCGCTTAGCTGAACCAATGATGACACCAACAAACCTATTGTAGTTTTCTGCTTTTGTAGGTATCCAACGTAGATTTTGTCTACCTCGGAGCTGTATTGAGCCCAGTTTGCCTTCTTGAATTTCTACCTACGCTTGTGAACGGATCTGATGAGTGGAATTTCAAGACCAATCCTGATCAATGTGAGTCTGTGTTGACTTCCTTGGAAGTTTTGGAGCACTTCCCTTGTGTGGTCGAGGGGGAGTCGTTCATTACTTGTGGAAACAAAGACCAGGGTTGGTGTCAGATTGTCATGTAGCATAGTGTAATACTTTGTTTCCTTTAGCATCAAATCTCAGATATAGGTCTTGACTTTCACACCACATAGGAAGTTTCTCTCCGCTTTCATCGTTGTTTGAGTAGCCCTAAGATGTATACCAGCTATTTAAGTCTCCTAGATACATGCAAGGAGTGAGTAGTGGAAGAAGTGGTGGAGTTTGCCAACTGGAGTGAGGTGCTTTGTAAACTGACACAATAATTTTGTGATTACGTTCACTTCTGGGATTCTACAGAAGTTATTATTAGCATACACAATTGATCTATAGACAGGAGAAATAATTCTCGCCGTCATTTTGTATCCTGTGATCTTAGCTTTGCTTTGTAGATTTTCTTCAGGAAGATGTAATTCTTGAACTGTTATGATGTCGATTTTGAGGTCAGTAGCTAGTTTGCTAGGGTAATCACATTTGTCCTTTGACAGTCCTTGTACATTTATTTGTAGAATGTAAGCACAGAGTCCAAGCGTTCTAGTCAATTGGCTCTGATAAGTGCTCTTGTTAGATTTCACCTTCGCATTTTCAATCTTCTGGTGTTGCTTAACTTGTCCGTGAGAGATCCAGGATCACGTTCGGTCCCCCATTGTGTATACTATCAGCCGTTCTACTTCAGCAGTTCGTTACCCAGAGTACACCATGAGGAGGTTATCCACACGTCGTACCAGACATTGCCAATCTTAAGATGGCTGACAGTATAGACAGGCTCTGTGTCCTAGACAACCTTGTGAAAAGAGAGTGGAGTACACAACTTCGTGGATTTCATGGTAGTGATGGAAAACAAAACGCAAGGGGTGCCAGTTGGGGCAAAATTTTGAATAAATACTGTATAACGAGTTATCCTCTAAGTAGTGATATATGTAGATCGATTGTAATAATTCATAAGATAGAAGATATTTGGAGCACACAAATGATAATAAATATGACCCTAAATCACTATTAAACGAACGTGGACTCACTAAGTAACATTAACACAAACCTAGCACCCAAGATAAAAAAAAAACAAGTACTCCCTGGAAGGCACAAACGAAGTGCAGTTCTTCTTTGCAGATGGATGTAAGTCGCCCTACCACTACACAACATATTCACTGGTGGCGCCATAGAAAAATACTTGTGAGAACACAAAGTGAAAACACAAAATTAAAAGTTTTATTATATCATGCTATTACTTAGGCATTTTTTGTAAAGCAGGTATGTTTTAGTAGAATGTTGGAAAGTGGATACAGTACATTTTTGAAAGAAGCTTCTCAACTGATGATCATATGATTAACTAAGTTCGTCATAGAAAGCATAAACGATAGTAATTGTTCTTCGTGTTTTATACTGATGGAAATTCAAGGGAAAGAGCATCATTCGTGAAAAGAACTGAATATTGAATACTGCTACAGATGAAACTAAATTTATTCGGCAACATGTTTCTGTCTACACCATTAAGAGATGACGGATAACCAACTATGAAGCTCAGAGAATGAAAACATATAGCACAACATTCTTCGTTCTGTTAATAGGTGATATCTAAAACCTCCATTATGAACATATCTTCAGTTAATTGCAGGAATATTGAACTAGCACATCTGCACATTACTAAACCAGGTGAAGAAATAACAGAAAGAAAGAGACGATCTAGATTGAGTTCTGCCCAAAATGGAAGAAAATACATAATATCTGAACATATAAAACAGTTTAAATGTAAAGATAAGCATTAAGGCAGTAGTTTCTATTTACTTTCCCACTTATGCATACAAAATGTAAGAAGTGGCAGTGACGGTAAATGCAATATGTTCTGGAATGTATTCACTCATCGGTTCAATTTGGTTTTTCAAAGGACTGATGGTTATAGTGAATATGTAAGGTTGAAAATGGAAAGAAGACAATCAAATAGCCAGGAAGACAAAAAGGGAAAGGACTTTGATATATTTAGTTCACAAAAGATGGACTAGAGTTCTTATTAAGGAGATGAATACTGGAAGTATAACCATAGCATATGATTTAGTGCAGCACCAACCACTTACTAAAACTGAAATTGGAAAATGCGTCAATAGCGGTGTTACAAATTTACTGTTATGACACTGCACATGGAGCGAATGGGATTTTTAAATACGAAAACGTCCATTTTTACGGCTGGTTGGAGTCAGAATATGAGCGAGGATCAAATTAGATTGCTTCTTGCGTATGATACTTCCTCAATTACGTGTTGGAAAATCGTTTAGAAGCATCTCTTATTAACACTTCGAGTTCCATACGTGTACATTGTGATAATTTCTTGAGACAATGTTGCTCATGTTCATAAAATCCTTTGAAAAGCCTGCAATGACTTCACGTTGATATTTCCAGGGAGAGCACACTCATACTTCCCAGTTGAAAACTTCGGTGAGAAAGAAAATCCACATAACTGATCCAAATGATTGTCCCAAATTTTTTACATCCGTATGTACTCTTCACTCACAAAGAGAAGCAAACATTGAAAGGAATGCTCAAAACCTTCCCTGAAGAATGACAAGGAGTATATTATTAAGATGGCAAAATAATCAGTTTAAACCGTGAGGAACTGTTCACAGTTCTATCCAGGTGGCATTCGAATCTAGCACAGTATTCTATAAACTAAGTACAGTAATGTAAAATTAAGGATGCTAGAAACCTTCTGGAGAAAATGGAAGACGCATGCCTTCCACAAGTGTTACCGATAACCGATTGTGTAGAAGTGGATAATATTAAATATGTTGACGGTGACCCTTTCTAAATATAAGTTGCCTGTAAGTTGTTATTTCAAGACTGCTAAATTTGTTGAATGGTTACTGTGACGTACCCTATACATGGGATAAAAAGATGTTCGGATGACAATTTCTTTGACGTAAAATTTACTAGCGCTTTCTTTGTGTATCAGTGGTGGAGTTTCGGCTTCCGGATCTCAAGACATCGGGTTCAAGCCCGGCAGAAGAAGTCGGATTTTTGGAAGGTGGTGAAAAGTCCATTCGAAACCAATGACGTATAATGTTGGCATCTAAAATATTTTCGGTGACACATTTGGAGATTAACCAACAAAATTCATAAAAACTCAGCCATATACCCCCAGACGGAGATTTGGTTTACTCTGCCATATATCAGGTAAAGAAAGTGACGAGCAAGCAGTTACATGGCGTCAAATTAAATTCTTTATACCATGTATCCGAGGCCATACGATTATTATTTATTTTATCCTATCTACTTTTTCTGCTGCTGTGAATTAATTCATTTCAAAAAGTATTATATCCTGTTTAATTTATTCCGAAAGTTACTTCAACCATTGTAAAAATTTTAAATGTATTAAATCCATCTGAGAAATCAGTTTAAACAGCTAATAGCATAATTTAGTTTGATAAACACGGAAAAGGGATGCATCTCCACAAAACTTAATTCGTTATATCCATGGATAAAATGTCAACTACCAACTTTAATGATGTTAGTTGTTGTAAACGGATATTTCTCAGTACTGAAAAAATTCCAGAGTGGATTATTCACGTTTAGAACAAAGTCCCTCAATTCTTGATGCAGAAAATTTGGTGTAAATTATAGGTAAATATTATCAAAATTGTGATATAATGAACTGTGAAAAAGATTAATTTTGCTACATTTGTTAATGTTTGTAACAGAAAGTCACGTTTTGCTTATATTACTTAGAAATTTGAAATAAATTTCGTCCGTGTAACAAACAATCGTATATCATACTGTGTTGAGTTTATTAAATTATGTTGTAGCTACAGTATTTGGGTCATCAGCCCACAGATAGTTTGATGCAGCTTTCCACTATTTGTAATTTTTATAATATCAGTATGAACACCTTATGCTCATTTCAAGGCCGAGCATTTAGTCGACGCCATCCGTAAAAGAATCGATATCATTAGAGAATCAGTCTACAGAGGTATTTACTCACCGGCAGGATACATAGCAATATAACAAGATCACTGCTTTATATATACTGAAAGTAATTTCTGATTACATCTTTTTATGTTCTTAAAATTTGATTGCGGTAACTAGAGTATCGTTAAGTTTCACCTTCGGGATTTCAAAAAACCTAACATTACAATATTCGACATGGTAGGCAATAAAGGTTTTACAAGTGCTTCGAAAATTACTGGAGAGAATTACAACCTGTTCTGCTCTAAATATATTCCTAACTATTCATAACAACACGGCAGCAGGTTACAACGAGATGTGGGTTGGAAACTGAACAGCATTTGAATGACATGTGGCCTGCTGGCAGCTTCGCCCGGTAATGAGTGTTCAAGCTGTCACACAGGTGATGGACTCACCATTACCATGCTAACAGCTAGGCAGATAGAGGTGCTTGCAAGGGATTATTATATACATATTGTATATAGAGAGAGTAACTCAATTTAATAAATCATTGCGGTTTTGTACGTGGATTTATCATCTGGCAAAACATACACCCTTTTTAGGTAAAATACTTCGTAAGCTTTATGACTAAATTAATATTCTCCACTATAAATTACTCATTGCCTCTTTCTGTACTATGATAAATCGTGAGGTTACATATGAACTTATGAACACAAACATTTCGTTAGACTCGTTAGTTCACACAAGATACTTCTGTATGAAGATGTATTTAATGTTTGTTTATTTATCAGTGGACATGAGTCCTTGTTTCGTTAAGCTTGTGGTGCTACATAATGGCTAGTCCACACCAAATTTTATGAAAATATTGAATAAAAACATTTCTCAAAATGGTTAATAAACTTTCTTTTAACAGACTTCTTGAACATTACGTCCACACTAGAATTTCTTTTGTGAGGTTACGATGCATAGGGTGAGGAAGAAGAAAATAGACGCGAAGTGTGCCAGAGGAAATTTTTTTGGAAAAGCATTTAGAATTAAATTTGGAGAGAGCACTTACGTCAGAACTTTTAATTCACAATGCAGCAGGCTTTCAAAATATTGCTGAGCATCCCTCAAATGTCCTTTAAACCTTGTCGACAGTAATTGGGCCTGAAACTGCAGGGTATCGGAAAGACGGCTCCGATAATGACAGGCTACTTTTTATAGGTATAAATTTAAAATTCCTAGCAACTGGTGACTCGGACATTTCACTTATATATTTGTCTAGAGTATCAAAATGAGCTATTTCTTTTACTATGCCTGAGGTGTCTGAAACTTTATAAACCTACTGAACCCAACATATTTGTTTTATTAATTTCTAGTAGAAAGAATCCCTTACTGATTCACCTGGAGAAAAGTTTCCCGATATTCCTTCACATTGGAAAGTATTACAAACATTTTTCTAAAATATTTAATTCTGTGGATTCTTTTGTGCGAAATTTCCCCCGGTATGATCCACAATTTACAGCAAGAACTCTGAGACTGTATCATATTTCGAGTTTCCGAGTACCAACACACCCCGAAATTGTACATTTTAAAGTCGGTGATTCATATTTCTAATGACTGGAGCCCGAATTTTTTGGCAGTAATTGGTTAGAAAGCAAATTTATTGAAGCTTTGCACAAACATTAGGTAAACAACCCATCATAACCCCTGGCCTTTATGTAACTCATGCAATATTACAGAAGGAAGGACTAGAAGTCACTTCCTAATTAGATCCCCTATTTCGTTCACTTATGGCAAACATTTTTATGTAAATAAAATAAAAAAACAATACCCATAAAACACTTAATCAAGCAAACTCGTTTCAGAAAACATTTGCTAAATATTTATTAACGGAATGAGTGATAATATGTTAATTCCTAATCCTATTAAAATCGTATGGAATTTTCTCGTACTTCATAATTATCATTTAAGCCTTCACGTCAAAATACAAACTTCGAAAATAATGAATCTAAATTTAAACGGTGTGAATGATCTTCAATCTGGCTGAAATTTCAGGTGACCACAAGGAACTTTTTTTTTGCTATTTCCTTTACGTTGCACCAACACAGATATGTCTCACGACGACGATCGGGTAGGAAAGGCCTAGGACTGGGAAGGAAGCGGCCGTGGCCTTAATTAAGGTACAGCCCCGGCATTTGTCTGGTGTGAAAATGGGAAACCAAGGAAATCCATCTTCAGGGCTGCCGACAGTGGAGCACGAACCCACTATCTCCCGATTACTGGATACTGTCCGCACTTAACCGACTGCAGCTATCGAGCTCGGTACCACAAGAATCGATAATATTGAATAATTCATATACTGCACAACATAAATATTATGTAAAATAGTTTGCTATTTGAAATAGGAAGGTGTTTCAATAACTAATTCTGAGGCCACCAATATACTCATCAAACAAATATCATCATTATAGATCATTGTGCCTAGTAGCAGTCTGAAAGCCTCTGTGAATTTACTAAACGTCACCACGACGATCTATTTGCAACTAGTGCTGTGGCCTCATTTAGTTATATACCTCTTATCTTTAAATCTTAAATCTTAAATCTTAAACTCTCTACTCCCTCTACTTCTCTTGCCAACCATAACACAGTCCGTTATTTTCCTAGGGAACCATATCCTTCTCCATTCGCCTTAGATGACCAGACCACCAACGTCAGTTTATTTTTACAGCCAGGTTCATCCATCGAGTTCACTCCTAAATTAGCCTTTATCTCCTCATTCTGATTATCTTCTTGCCATTGTTTCCACGTGTTTGTATCACCAATCATTCTCACTAATTTCATGTCCGTTTCTTCCAACTTATGAACAAGATATCGTGAGTTCACGCAGTTTTGCTCCCGTAAAGCAAGGTTGGTGTGTAAACAGACCGACGTAAAGATAGTTTTGGCTGGGAGCTGACTTCTTTCTTTCAGAATATTGATCGAACTGCGAGCTTATTGCATCATCTTTACTACACCTCGATTCAATCTTACAAACTAAATTACCAACCTTGGAGAACACTAATTCTAAATACTTGAAATTATCTATCTGTTCTAGCCTTGTATCACCAGCCAGACATTCAATTCTCTTGGAATTCTTACCTGCTGAGAAAAATGTAGTCTGGGAAAGGCTAATTTTCATACCAAACTGATTGCACCTATTTTCAAGTTGTAAGATATTAGAGGGCAAGGTTTAGGCTCAATCTGCAATTAAGACCATGTCGTCAGCATAGGACAGACTGCTTACTATATTTCAACATACTTGAATCGCTTCCTGCCACTGTATACGTTTCAGCAGATGATCCATGTAAACTACGAACAGCGAAGGTCAAAGATTACAGCCTCGTCTAACCCCTGTAAGTAACCTGAACAAATAACTAATTCTACTATCAATACTCACTGCAGGCCACATGTCAACATAAATCCTTGTGATGGAAATTAATGATCTACCCTTCTCCATTTTCCCCCAGTATGGCAAACATCTTTTCCCTCGATATCCTGCCAAACGCTCTTTTTCTAGATCTACGAAACATAAACACAACTGTCTAGTCCGCTCGTCGTATTTTTCAATTACCTGGCTCATACTGAAAATATGATCCTGACAGCCCCTCTGCGGTCTGAAACCACACTGGTTTTCATCCAACTTCCTCTCAACCAGTGTTCCCAGCCTCCATTCCAAGATGCCCGGTGTAATATCAATGAGGTACCTCGATAGTTGCGATCCTTCCTGTTCCCTCGCTTATAGAAAGATGCAGTTACTGCTCTTGTCCAAACTGAAGGTACATTAACAACACTCCATGCTAATCATATTCATTTATGAAGCCATTATATGCCTGCCTTTCCACTATACGTCACCATTGCAGGTCTCATTTCATCTATTCCTGCTGATTTATGGCATTAGAGTTTATTCACCACTTTTTTCACCTCGTCAAGTGTAATTTCACCAACATAATTTCCCTCCTCCGGATGAGCTCGGTTGTTCGTGACGCCACCAGGAAGATTTCCTTTTACGTTGAGAAGATTTTCAAAATATTTTCTCCACCTGTCAAGTGATTACCCAAAACACTGTTCATTTCCTTTTTCCCTCCCTTCTTAAGATTATTTATTACTGTCCAGAAAGGTTTCCCTGCTGCTTCACCTAGCCTTTCCTGATTACTAGCAAAATATCCCCAAGATTTCTTTTTGGATTCAGCAACTATATGTTTCGCTCTGATTCATTCATTTATGTACAATTCCCTGTCTGCATCAGCCCCTGTTTGGAGCCATTTCTGATGAGGCTTCCTTTTACGTTTACAAGCTGATCTCACTTCATCATTTCACCAAGATATTCGCTTTTTCCATCCTTACACACAGTTGTTCCTGCGCATTGCATTGGTGTTTGTACTACAGCATCGCTGTATGCCACCCATTCATTTTCTATATCCTGAAACTGCTTACTTTCCACTGTTCGGAACTTCTCACCAATCATATGCATGTACTTCTGTCTAATTTCCTTGCCCTGGAGATTTTCTACCCTTATTCGTTTGCAGACAGACTTCACTTTCTCCATCCTAGGCCTAAAGATACATAGTTCACTACAGATCAGATAGTCGTTGTAACGATGAATAGCCTTATGCTTGAAGAATGCATTAGTAACTACTAAATCCTTACCAGTCCAGAAGTTCAGAAAATGCTTCTCATTCTTTTTAGCTTCAATATCTTCCCCAAATTTACCAATCACTCGTTCGTTTCCTTCAGTTCTATTTCCAACTCTCGCATTGAAATCACCCATTAACACTATCATATCCTCGCTGTTCACCCTGATCACGATGTAACTCAATGCTTCATAAAACTTGTCAACTTCATCCTCATCTGCACCCTCACATGGTGAATACGCTGATACAACTCTCGTCCTAACTCCTCCAACCACCAAACCTACCCTCATCATTCGCTCATTTACGTGCCTAACAGAAATTTTGTTGCGTGCAATTGTATACCTGATGAACAGCGCTACCCCAAACTCGGATCTTCCCTTTCTTTTACACCCGTCAAGTACACTTTATTATCTCCTAGCTCTTTCTCGTTATCTCCCCTTACCCGAATATTATTAAATCCTTACACTTCCCGATGTATCCTCTTCGCTGACTCAGCCACTTCTGCTTTCTTTCTTAGATAATCCACATTAATATTGATAGCTCCTCATCGAATTCCATTTCGTTCGCGACGTTGTTTCGAATGAGTCCCTTGCCTATCAAATGGGAATGGGACTCCGTTACTCCCATAGGTCCGAGACTTTCTTAAAGTGTTCTCAGCTCGGTAAATTCATGAAGCAGGATGCTACCCTACTTACACATAGTCCAAGTGAGGAACTCTGCTCTAACGGGTTAGGGACCACCGGTGGGTTGTATATTCCTAGCCACCTGAGCAGAAGGAGGGCCATTATTCAGAATATGTCCAAGATGCCCACTCCCATTCGGTAACTACTGATATTCCGACTCTCAGGACCACTAACTCAGCCATTGCCCATGGTTCACGAACTGGGACTTGAATAGAGTAACCCACACCATGAACCATGTGCACCAACAGAACAAGAAATTTCCTTCCTAGATCAAACAATACAAAACAAAATCTAACCCATCTCTACTCATCTCCAAAACTGGATTCGTTCTTTATGCAGTTCACCAAGTGAAATACTACAATGCTATTTCCAGGGAAAACTCAACAGAAGGGTTTTGAATATAGGATTTCTGCAACTGTAAAAATCTAGCATTTCAACAATGGGTGAAACTTCTACGAGGGCCTTAAATATAAAATTAATTATAAAAGATTTTTTCTCAAATATTTTACAAAGGAATTTGGTCGTGGGCCTCTATTTACTTTCAGAAATGTAACTCTAATTTCATAAGCGGTAAATTCAACACCTTAGAAAATGATATGATAGCAGTATATAACATCAAACAAGTTTATTATTGTTTGTACAACTTCGAAGAACAAAGAGTAGATGAAAATATATCTTCTTGTTCCAGGTATTTGTTAAAAATTCCCCCTAATTTATTTCGTTGTTGGCATTCTGATCTGAGATATTAATAAAATCTTGTAATGTAATTCTAAAACAATTCTTCTCCAAACAGAGTTGATATTCTCTGCTGACGTCGGATGCGGGTACTTAGATGAATGTTTTTGATCTGCCAGAATGGATTTCTTTATGGTAGAAACTTTCTGCTTGTTTGTTGGCCCCTGTCAGCACTACAAGACGGATATTTGCGTGGATCATATAATCAGTTGAAGAGATAATAACTGAAATACAATTGTTTCCCGCCTATTAACCTCATTACTATGCCACATAACTAGGCATGATTTACAGACATATTACTAATATATCATACTATCTGTAGACAGGAGAACAGTGTGATCGAGTCAACAGTAGTAAGTTTATGATGTGCCACTCTCACCAGGTGGGCTGCGTTCTGATCTATGGGCACCTGAGTTGAAATGATTGGTTTGAAGTCATGCTCCATAGTGTCGACTTGTTGAATATGACAGTGTTATATAAGTAGGACTAGTCGGTGGAGCCCAATTGGCTATGGAAACAAAACGTTAAGGTATACAATTTGAAATTAAAAATATACCGTAACACATAACCCCTTAATATGTAATTGGAGAATACTTATCCAAATGGGCAGGATAAAAGTAATTACTTATTAGTCGAAGAAGTATATGTGCATACATAGAGACCTTCCATTCTCTTGGAACAAAGATTGCGGTGAATACGGTCAAGGAGAAATAAAAGTGTAATTGCCACGTAAAAAGCGTACCCAATGAAGCAATATTTTGTGATATGATTACGACTTGCCATTTCCTCGCACGTCTTTGTTATGTTCAAGAACGTAAGTTATAAAGAATACCAGATACGAAACAGACGTACAATATGAGAAGGGAAAAGTCCAGCAATATCAAGTGCTAGCACAGAATCTTGAAGTGGGCCAAGTAACAATAATAGGCCTACTAGTTGTGATTGGAGGAATAGAACTGGTGCATAACAAACATAAACAGTTCTTTGAGCCTGGTGGTCGATTGAAGTGGATAGTAAAAATTTTGTATCCGTTAATTTGGAAGGTTTATTTGCTATGCAAACGTTTCATTGTTTCTTTAAAAAATGCAGACCATCACGCCTAATCTGCATAGGCTTTACCTCAAAATGCATTTTAGGAATGTTTCATTTCTTGAAAAAAATTAAAATTACCGACAACGTGCAAATGCTCTAGGAGGGTAGGAATACTGGCCTTAATTCCAGCACTCGATGGGTCATTAATTTATAATTTACATGGCGATCCCAGTTTAGTCTGTACAACATGTGGAATATTTTCCTTTAAAATCTCACCCATTCAAACAAAACCAGTCGCACAAGAATGTCCACAGCTATATTTTGCTTTTTGTTTAAACATTCGGAGAAATAACGGAGAGAAGGATTTTCGTGAATAAAGTATCCAGAGAGAAGGAATTAAAAGCAACAGCTAATAATTATAGTCTAATATCTTCGATTTTTTAAAAAGATTTAGTCACAGTACTGAAATTTAAAGTGTTATTTCGAGCTACTTTAGACAGTCACTCTTCACCTTTTTTCAAACACGTCGCACAAAATAATCGCGTCGTAAACAATTACCTGTATTTTTCAGCCTCATCTCACTAGGAAATCAACTATTAATACAATGAGAAAGCTACTTCTTTTAATGAAACAAAGAATTCTGACTTTCTAATTAGTCTCCTAAAATTAGTCTCACTATCTCCGTGATACTCTTCCGATGCTTCAAGATCAGTTCCATCAATTAATCATGAGCGAGTTATTCTCATTTTTTTTCATTCGCTATATATCAGACACAATTTAAAGTGAAATAATTATCTCAGTTTAATTTGCCACTTTTTAGAATATTATATTTTCTCACTCAGTCACTTATATGGAAAACTTACATTCAGGTATTTTCATGCCTGTGTTTATATAAAGTAAATATATTACAACATCGATATTTTAAGCCCACATTTATAAGGACATGTGCTGATAACTGCCTCAAATACCATTCATCCTCCTCTAATTACAGG
This sequence comes from Anabrus simplex, assembly GCF_040414725.1. NCBI lineage: Eukaryota > Metazoa > Arthropoda > Insecta > Orthoptera > Tettigoniidae > Anabrus > Anabrus simplex. Next base: position 1,655,073,116 of record NC_090265.1, read on the forward strand.
ATGCCCAGTAGACCAAACATACTGTATAGTACCAGGGCTATTGTTTTCAACCTCCGATCGGTCGCGAAATGAAAACTACACTGAGAATCCGATGACGTCTTACGCATATGTGTTGCGTAGTGTCTCTAGTATGCCGTCGACCGCGTCACGTCACACTTGTCAGTTCTGAGCGCGCAGTGAGTACTTAAACACGCCTAAAGCAATAGAGTCTCCCGCCAAGTGTGAAGTGTGTGCTGTCATTCCATTTCTTCATGCTGAGGGGTGCAATGCAAGTTTCTCGAATCGCCTGCTCATCTCGCTGAACAAGATCATCGATTGACAATTACTCCCGTCCATGCCCGCCTGCATCATGGACGTCTCTACGCCCAGCTTCAACGTACCTGCATCATTGCCGCAATTTGCTGTCACTCATCAAAGTTTTACCGTACGGATTACACTGGTCAATGAATTTCGGCGGCAATGCACCCCTCAGCATGAAGAAATCTAATGACAGCAGGCACTTCACACTTGGCTGGAGACTATATTTCTCTTGGCATGTTTATGTGCTCACTGCGGGTTCATAACTGACATGTACGACGTGACGCTGTCGACGGGTATACTAGAGACATAGCACAACATATTTGCGTAAGGCTTCATCAGCTTCTCACTGTAGTCTTAATTTCGCGACCGACCGAAGGTTGAAAAAAAATAACCCTCGTAAATCTTATAATCGAGTTGGTAAGAGAGAGATGTGTTCTAGAAGAGCGAAGTCAATTGACCTGCAGAGCTCAGTGTTGAGTGCTCGTACTCTTCTCTGGCGTTATGTTAAAATGAAAATTGATTTGTGTACACCGTGATAATTAATTCGGTTCAAATAATTCATGTCCGTTCAGCAGAACCTGTTGTCATTAAAATGTGAACGTTACAGATTTTGTCTGAAGGAAGTTGTAGATTGTTTAGTTATTTGTGAAATTCGGGAATGCCTTAGCTCTTTGAAGCACAATATGTGTATTTGTAATGAAAATGTTCATTATATGATTTTTTTCTTCTATATGCAGTTAGAATAGTATCATAAGAGTGATTTTGAAAATTTTAGTGTTTTGGTGTGAGTGGAATGAGGTGGTATAAATAGCGTACCACCATGCCAGTTGGTTTCTAAGAATTTCTTCCTATATATATGCTAAAAATTACAAAAATACCTTAGTTTACTATTACTTATTTACTATTATTTACTTATTTAATTAATACAATGATGAATTTGATAAAATTATGTTCATTTATTACAAAAAAGAAGAAACGAACCACACAAATAAAATATCATAACAAACAAAAAGAAAACTTCCTTACAGAAAAATTACATTGCTTCCCTAATTACCAGCAACACTGTCCTAAAGTTTGTGAAAATCATGGAAACATGTTTTGTTTTCACTGAGGCACAACGTAACTTGTTGTCCACTACAGACTCTTCGTCGAATGGAACCTCACACAAAATTGTATCTATTTCACTATCTTTTAGCTTCGTCATTCGTCCTTCAAGCGAAATTATTTGAAATTCCGTTAGAAATTGACGTTAGAGAACGGAGTCTAACAAACTCGCGAGCGAGTTGAAATAAAATGAATTGAAATAACATCCATCACAACGGAATAGCGGTAAGTTTGGCTATAGCATTCACGGTCCATGTTTGGGTGGTACAGGCAAACATACCAGCCACTATTCCTAAGCGAGGAACATGGACATTCAAAATTACAGTAAAGTGATTGTCATATACCTTAGTTCTAATATGTAGTGAAATGCTCAGCAGAAATAAACCGCATAAATGTAGGTGCCTACATCCACAATCCAGGAAATAACAAGAGGTGACGCTCCGATGTTCATTTCTCTGAATTAAGAACACCCTTATGCAGCCGATAAGATGAGAGGAGCATAGCGCTCTCTATCCGTGAAGCAGAGAATTAGCTGAACAACACTATGTGGTGGTAGTAGAAATTTACCATCATGCCACGTCACCAGAATGAATTGAAAAGGTGGTATATATTTCATACCACCATGCTTCAAAGTGTTAGGCAATTCAAATGTAAATGTACTTTAAAATATAGGAGGAACTTCAAGATCAAAGAGTTAACAGAAATAAGATATGTTGCTAACCTGTGTTTACAGAGGGATTTCTTGACTTTGAGCGTTATAACATATCATAACTCTCTCTTAAATATACGTACGTATAGGCCTGATACATTTCTAATTAAGTGTCTTGGGATGCAGGAGTTTCCAAATCAAGTTTCAGGAAATACCGTGTAGGATGCGATGTTGTCAGAATTCCAACGTTATTGTCCTGCAGTGTGTTTGAAAACAGCTCGGAGAGCTTAATTAAGGACGCAAAATGTCATTTAATGTACGGCAAGTTTGGCAATGAAATGATCATAAATGTTCAAAAGGCGCTATTTCCACCCTATGAAATTTGTGGGGAAAACCAGGAAAATGTATACTAAAAGGCACAAGGAACGTACTCGTGATTTGTTATGGTACTACTTTTAAGCAATTACATTTTTCCGGTCTGGATTGCTAATGGCATTCCATGGCATTACGTACCTTAAAAATACCTTAAAAATCGAAATGGAATGAAAGGAATGAAAGTGATTTTGGAATCACTGCTTAGCGAAACAACCGAAACTCATTTTCAGAGTTCTGATGGTATCAATATAATTTGTTGGAGATCAGAACTGAGTTCGTTCTTTCTTGATTGACTGGTAGTGACTGTGGTTTCAAACCGTATAGTTCTGTAATGAATGATACTTGTGCTGGTATTTTCTCAGTCATTACAATATCATTTCTGGAAGCATTTTCCTTTGCTGAAATATCCTGAAGTTTCTCGTACACTAGATATCCTAACTCCCCGCATGACGGTCCTTCCTGTACTTGACTTCAATCAATCTACCTGCTACTCACTGTACACTTTTACCAGGAATTGTTACTGGTATAATTTTACAAAATAATCTCGCATTCTTAGCACCATATTTCTGTCAAAGACATGTTACTCTCTATGCATCAATGTTCAGGCAGATTTCATTATGATCGTTGTTTATGACTGGTTTCTGTAACAATGGTATAAACTGTGCGATCAATGTTTCCTTCTTCAACTCAAACAGTCCTTACCTTTTAACTTTTAGGCTATGTCCTAACATGGTATTTTGAAGGCAGTAGCCAAATCATGAACACCATTCCATGGAGAGTCAAATATGACAAACAATGAAGTAATCTTAACGGAAATCAGTAATAAAAAGTTGTTCAACATGGTCAAGAATGTTCTGCACCGATTTTTTAATTGACCGTTCAGTTATGTGTCAAGAAATGACCTGTTACCTGTTTTCTAAAATTCAAGATAAAATTTCGTATTACTATTTCAACAAACTTATGAAATATAGTCTTAATTTGTACAAATGAAGTCAAGAGTGAAAGGCATTAAGGAATATGGTAAAATATTAGTTTATATTCCAGTCGTGAACTACTTTACACTAATTTAAAACAATATCTAGGAGTAGGAATGCATACCAGAAATGTTTAAAGGAATCTGACTACTCAATTTTGAGATATCAAATGTCCATGATCATGAACAACGTTACCCAGTAGTTGTAAGTTTTCCCGCATCATAATATCATGATTGCATGTTTGCAGTACTTCTATTGCATATAAATAGAACGTATCCGCTGATGACGGACCGATAGCTGGCCTTGTCACTGATTCGTTTGTACCCATTTTTGACGTGTGAGCTGTCGTTTTAAAACACTTGAAAGGAAATGTAATCACATAAATGGGATTGTAAACAAAGGGTACACCGGGCGAGTTGGCCGTGCGCGTAGAGGCGCGCGGCTGTGAGCTTGCATCCGGGAGATAGTAGGTTCGAATCCCACTATCGGCAGCCCTGAAAATGGTTTTCCGTGGTTTCCCATTTTCACACCAGGCAAATGCTGGTCCTGTACCTTAGTTAAGGCCACGACCACTTCCTTCCCACTCCTAGGCCTTTCCTGTCCCATCGCCTCCGGAAGACCTATCTGTGTCGGTGCGACGTAAAGCAAATAGCAAAAAGAAAGAAAGGCTGTAGTAAGGACGTAATGGGAGGACATATACGTTTCTGGTAATACCCCAGCTACAGTATGGTTCCAGCGTATTGGACCCTCACCAGAAATACCTGATTCAAGAACTGGAAAAATCCAAAGGAAAGCAGCTCGATTTGTTCTGGGTGGTTTCCGACAAAAGAGTAGCGTTACAAAAATGCTGCAAAGTTTGGGCTGGGAAGACTTGGGAGAAAGCAGACGAGCTTCTCGACTAAGTGGTATGTTCCGAGCTGTCAGCGGAGAGATTGCGTGGAATGACATTAGTAGACGAATGAGTTTAAATGGTGTCTTTAAAAGTGGGAAAGATCACAATATGAAGATAAAGCTTGATTTGAAGAGGAAAAATTGGGGCAATTATTCGTTTATAGGAAGGGGAGTTGGGGATTGGAATAACTTACCAAGGGAGGTGTTCTATAAATTTTCAATTTCTTTGGAATCATTAAAGAAAAGGCTAGGAAAACAACACGTAAGGAATCTGCAACCTGGGCGACTTTCCTAAATGCTGATCAGGTTTGATTGTTTGATTGATTGATTGATTGATTGATTGATTGATTGATTGATTGATTGATTGATTGATTGATTGATTGATTGATTGATTGATTGATTGATTGATTGATTGATTGATTGATTGATTGATTGATTGATTGATTGATTGATTGATTGATTGATTGATTGATTGATTGATTGATTGATTGATTGATTGATTGATTGATTGATTGATTGATTGATTGATTGATTGAAATGGATATACCACAAACTTCTAAAGGAAACTGATTACTTACTTCTGAGATACCAAATGTCCACGATCATGAACATTGTTACCCCTTAGTTGTAAGTTAACCCTCATCATATTTACATTTATTGCCCTAATTTTATTTTATAAATAATCAGAACGTACCCGCCGATGAGGGACCGATAGCTGGCGTTGTCACTGATCTGTTGTCCGACTCGTTGGCTGAATGGTCAGCGTGCTGCCCTTCGGTTCAGATGGTCCCGGGTTCGATTCACGGCCGGGTCTGGGATTTTAACTTTAATTGGTTAATTCCAATGGCACGGGGGCTGGGTATATGTGTTGTATTCAACATCATTTCATCCTCATCACGACACGCAGGTCGCCTCCGGGCGTTAAATAGAAAGACCTGGCGAGCCGAACGCGTCCTGGGATATCCCGGCACAAAAAGCTATACGCCATTTCATTACTGATCTGCTTGTACCCATCCTTGACGTGTAAGCTCTCGTTTTTAGACACTCGTAAAGAAATGAGTTTAGTTAACAACTCTGTGAATTAGGTTCCTAAGACTTTTATGTGCACTATATTTAGAACCCGGATGTTTAAGCACAACAGATTAGAATGCAGGCTAATTTGGCTATTAGGAAGTGTCTAGCCGACTTTTTCCGTAATGTAGCGAGGGTAACATAGGCCTTACTGCTGATGTTTATGTAAATCTCATAGCAGAGCCGTCGTGGGGTGCAAGACTAAACTTGTTACTCGCTTCAGTAAAGTTTTCAGTCTAACCTATTACTGCCTACATATCCGGGCTCTAATTATATTAGAGGTCAATTCGGCACCTACCAAGATTCGGCCCAACCATGTCAACCAGTGTTCGTCATCTATGTATACTAGGTCAGTCGTGCCTTCTATACGTTGCTATAAGAACGTAAGCTCTGTGAGAACAAGTATCATTTACTACCTAACATACTTGGTATTGATTTTAACATCGATACTGTGTTCAGTCGCCACGTAAACCACTTAACAACCCAACAGTTCATTTCGTACTTTCCCTATTACTGTCCATTATTAAATATATCTTATGTACCCAGACCTATGTCTGTATATTAAAGTGTAGGCCTAAAACAAAATTGCCTTTTCATTTCATCAGTATAGTATTTTTTTTCGTTAAAATATTTATCTGAACGTCTACACTCGTTTATTCTATTAGTCCGACTCATTGGCTGAATATTCAGCGTTGAGGCCTTCGGTTCTGAGGGTCCCGGGTTCGATTCCTGGCGTTCTTTTACCAACACATTCATCTTCATATTCACTATACGCACTACACTACCAATAACCAGAGAAGCAGGCGATAGCCATTACATCCCTCCATATAGGGTTGGCGTCAGGACGGGTATTCGGCCGTAAAACAGGGCGAAATCCACCTGTACAACACAGTTCGCACCTGTGATCCCACAGATTTGGGAAAAGCGATAGGAGAATAATAAGAAATTCGTGTACTCTTTACAGACACCCACACTTCGCACCTGTAAATTTTCTTCCCTACACGCTAAAACAACTGTGTATATACGTACGTACTCGCTCTTTTGTCTTCTAAGACGAAAAATATATCCATGTGTCTACGTTTTTCCTTGTATCGGACAAAACCCGTGCGAAGTTTACTTTGATATTTAAATAATCTTTCCCGTAACGCTTTAAATCTCGGTTATTTCAAATCCTACAGGCGTGTGGTTGGTATCATTATTTTCCAAATTTGCCGAAGTTCGATGTACTACGGTTACATTTTAAAGTTTCTATTGCGTTTTGAAATGACAAACTAAATTTACAACAGAAGTCGTAGATGTTGATTTCACTTCTCACGAGCAATTGAGTAGCTTTGTAAATTCTAACGCCCTTGAAATTGCTCCGTTCTCCACCTCCACATCAGTCACAGGCCATCGTTATATCATCTAACCTTCATATCTACAGGTACATATCATTACTATGCTCCCTACCCCGTGATACCTGATCTGGAAGTAATCAATTACGCCTTTTATATTAATAATTTCGCAAATATTACACTTTGAAACAAACCCCAGCTAGCCATCTGAAATATCTCTCTGAGAAGTTTTGTGCAAAAGTTTCTGAAATTGTGCCCAGTGATGTCATTTCGGAAGAAAGTCAGACAGACGGACATACGTTATACGACGAGGCTCGACCCTCTTTCGATCAGGCTCTTGTGTGATTCAAAATTAAGGAGATGGGGCGTTTTCTTTTATATAGTGTGATTTTTTCATACTCATGTCATTATATTCAGGGGAACCAATGAACTAAAATAAATTACATTTCACACGTTAACAACAGGCATAATTTTCAACTCAATTACTCCCCTCAAAAATGAGACGTTGGATGTTTCAAACACTTAATACAGCCGCTTCTATGACTCTATTTCAATATTGCTGTAAACGTTGTTTTAATGTAGTGGCGAAAATTAATTCATGATTGAAAGATATAAGGATATTCGAAGTCTCAGCTGCGTATATGGAGGAAATAAAGGCTAGCACCTTCTTTTCCCATATCTTTCAATTATTCACATCAGCAATAGTACTTTGGAGACATCACATTTTTTATAGACATTTGTAATCTTCCGGACTAATAGCCCGTGGTCGTATTTTCACAGGTATGGAGATTTTGCTTACTCTGTGGCAGATCTTGTCAAACTAGAAGGCGATATTAGAAATCAAGATTTCCTACTCATGTTACTCATGTGTTCCTTATTTATTTCATTCTTATTAAAATCTCGTGTCATAATAATTAATAGTGAGTATATGTGCTTATTTTTATAGCATATTTAAAATTAGTTATCTAACTAATAGTATTGTTAATTAGAGCTGACTGCCTCAGACGGTTGAGGCGCTGGCCTTCTGAACCAAACTTGGAAGGTTCGATCCTGGCTCAGTCCGGTGGTATTTTAAGTTGTTCAAATACGTCAGCCTCGTGTTGGTAGGTTTAGTAGCACGTAAAAGAACTCCTGTGGGACTAAATTCCAGTACCTCGGTGTCTCCGAAAACCGTAAAAGTAGTTACTATGACATAATGTTAATAACATTATTACTAATTAATTAGATGCCATTTTAATATTATTCACCTATTTATGCGTTTAGTACCTGCATTATATCCACAGACATGTACTGTACGTTTGATTTTGTAGAATCTATTTAGAGGAATTTGAAGAGTATTTTCTGTTAAAAATTAATATCAATATTCCCCAGCTGAGGGAAGTTTTTGAAAACAATGATCCAGAACGCTAGAATATATAAGAGCAGAAATAAATTCATCCTTCCTCGAGTACACAAAACTAGGGTCAAAACGGAATTGACATGTTTGACCATCTGAAGTAAACATTAAGGATTGTCTTGAGGAAAACCTTCCGGGCTGGTTAGATCAAACTAAGCAGAATTTTGAAAAATTATAGTTTTTATGGAAACTATGACGTTCAGTGTTGCTATTTTGAGTTAATTTAATATATTCGAATTTTATTCAGTGATATATTTTAAAATTAATTTGATAGGTGGTCAATTTTTCAGCCAGGTCGATTTGACCAATTTCATTAATTTAATTTCAACTATTTAACAAAGTACTGTACATTATAATTTATTATTTAAGTGGCATTTATAGTCAGAGACAGCCCATGTAAGGTAGACTGTTTGTTCAGGGCGTGCATCGTCTACAGAGTATGCGAAACTGCGTCTTCCTGTACTGAGGAATAGTGTTTTGCGTGGTGTGTGAGCTAGAGGAATATTACCGGACAGCACAATCACCCAAACTAGCCAAGGCAATCAACCGCAGAAGATTAAAATACCACGACTCAGCCACCATTCGAACCCAACGCTCCGAATTAAGCAGCTGAAACTTATATTAATTGATGAATGGAGCTTTATACGAAAAGAAAAACGTCTACCTTGATAGAAGAAGTGTAGAACAATAATTTACGACACTTGGGTAATTGGAGTCAATCTGTTATGATAACGATGATGCTGACAGTGGTGCCGTTCTTTCAGTAGAGATATTAGGTCGTCCCCGTAAGTTATCTCTGATATGTTAAAAGGTATCAAAGGTCACATTCTCGTGACAACCATACAATAGATGTTCGATCGGAGAAATTTTTAGCAGCTGACAATGAATATCTCTCTCATTACAGCTGGCATCCAATATTATTAGTTAGCCATACCAGAAGGTGAGGGATTCTCCATGTGCAGGTAAATCACGTCGTAATGACAGCCACACTAATTGTGATCACCTTACTTGATCTGCATTTGATAGCGGATCATTTTAACAGGCGTATTGATCTGACATCAACAGCGAAAACTGATTTATCTGCCAGAAAGGCTCATTAGGAATCAGCAGGTCAATGGTTGGGGCCTAATTGCTTTGCTATGTTTGTTCGAAACGCTCCACAGAAGAATGATATCCAGCTTATAGTGACAAGATGGCCAATTACGGTAGGTTGAGTAGCCCTATTTAGCAAGCACGAATCAAAACATATGATTAGTGAAACGTAATCTCTTTACACAAGGACTGTGAACCAAATAGATCTATGACTGCCTGTAACAAAATGTAAAGCATGCAAGTTTTGGACAAGTTTCTTATGTATTTTTAGTTACTCATTTAGCGGTCGACAATGCATAATACAGTCCAAGAACTTCAACGGAGATGAGATTGGTCTGGGGATCTTTTATGGTGCTCGTGATGAGTTATCCATTTCTAAAAAAGTAATTGACCCAAGCAATAAACGAAATAAAATTATTTATGGGACCCATTGTTCTGTATACGCTACTTCCAATTTGCTCGAATAAAGGCCAATACGACCCGTCCCTTTAACGACGTTGAGCTAGGTCAGGGCTCTGGAACAAGCTCGTAGGGATAAGTGAGTAGTTATCTACTCTTAAATTGTGGCGGATCCGATCAAGTCATCAATCAGTCAGTACGCTGAGTGTTCCCGAGATCTGCTGTGCTATGTGGTACAGTTATTTATACATATGCTTATCTGGACTGCCGGCCGCATTGTATAATGGTAGCGTGCCTGCCTCTTACCCGGAGGCTCCGGGTTCGATTCCCAGCCAGGTCAGGGTTTTTACCTGGATCTCAGGGATGGTTCGATGTCCACTCAGCCTACGTGATTAGAATAGAGGATAACCTTTGATATTAGGCCCCTTAAAACAACAAGCATCAGCATCAACAAGCAGAATAGACGAGCTATCTGACGGTGAGATTGCGGCCCCGGTCTAGAAAGCCCAGAATAACGGCCAAGATGATTCATCAGGCTGACCTCGTAATTTTCAGGCCTTCGGTTTGAGCAGCGGTCGCTTGGTAGTCCAAGGCCCTTCAAGGGCTATAGTGCCATAGGGTTTGGTTTGTTTGTTTTTACTTACCTGGACTAAAAGTTTCTACGAAATATTCTATGACTAGTTGTGAAAATAATTATATTATTTTCCACCGAAGTACTAACAATTAACACCTTGAGGATGTTTTAGATTAGACTCCATTCCGGTGTTAAGGTCTGAAGAAGACGCAAGTACACTCACTCACGAAAGAAAAGCTAAGCACCTACATTGTAATATATGAAACTAAATTGCATGTGTTAAAAAGTTTTGTTAGAGTTATACAGGGCCTGCCTTCATAGTCTAATGTTTGCACTAATAGTTGCCGCACCAGGGCCCCGTGTTCGATTCCCTGTACAGATAGAGATTTAAGAATGGCACGAGAGGAGGGGAGGAGTTTTGTGATTAATATAATAGGTGCAGATGTTCCTGAAAGGAGTTGTACCATCTTAGGCCGAGGACACGACTTTATTTTTACTGCAATGCAATAACTGCGGTAACAGCTCGGATACACAGTGCAGTTGCTAGTTTAAGCATAATTCTACAATATTTCCAGTAAAATTCCCTTTGTTCTTTATACTTGCACTGTATCATAAAGGGTAAACATATGGACACAATGTACACGTGAAAATTTTGTTAGCCTGTCCAAGAAGCTCTCATTTCAATCTCCATCTATTATAAGAATTGGAGACCATTTTAGGAGTCTCGAACAGGGATCGTAGGAACAATTGAGGAGTTAACTACAGGGCTGTCATATACATCCAGACCGAACGCACGCTGTTTGTATTCTGCGCTACGGCAGCTGCAGTATGGGAGGGCGCACTTTGTTTTTGACCTTGCAAGCAGCCTGCACGTGTTCGACCTGGCAAGCACGAGTCGCCAGTCTGAATCTCAGCCATTAACACGGTGAGTCATTTATCATTACAACACCCTATTTTCGTATGTAAAATTTCTGATTGCCTCTTAATAGTCGTGTGAACAGTCGTAACTCTCCTTATTGGTGTGCAGAAAATCCTAATGGAAGTTTTGAAGTCCCTCATTATGATAGGAAGTTCGGTGTTTGGTGTGCTACTAGTGCAAGACGAATAATTCTGCTTAATTTTTTCGAGACGACAGTAAACGTAGAGAGGTACCGAGATAACATTTCGACGGCGTTCTTCCACCACTTAACGGAAGAGGAAAAATCGCGTTGGTTATTTCAACAAGATTCACCCCTGCTCATACAACAGAAGATTCCCTTCTTAAAATCTCGGAAGTATTTGCAGACAGGATGATTAGTACTGATCTATTTACCCCTAGTTCTCCAGATCTAACTGTGTGTGATTTCTTACTTGTAGGCTAAACTGAAAGAAAAAGTGTATTGAAAAAATCCTCACACTTCGGAGGAACTGACAGAAAACATTACCAATTAAATCAGAAACATTACAGTGGTACAACTCACTCGCGTCTGCCAGAATGTGGTTACCAGATACAATGCCTGTATTACCCAGGAAGGACGGCACTTCCAGTATCTCTTATTAGGTAAGATTACATATAAGGTTGTATACACGCTTGAAGCAGTGCGGCCGCGAGCGACATAAGTTCGGCTGAGGCAGTCGTCGTAGCGCAGAGTACAAACTCCACGCCTTCGCTCTAGGTGTATATGAGAGACCCTAAAGTGTGGAGGACCATATCGAGAAACAAATTTGCAATAACGACGGGAAATGCCGTTTTGAGAACACATCTAGATTTTTTTCCAAGAAAATCAATCTTTGAGGATCCACGAAGCTTACTGAACCTGTGTAGACTACTAGGAAGTTTCGTATCGTTTATATAAATGTGCTTACTAACTTTTTGTAGATGAGTTTACTTATAAATATTTTCTTCCACTGCAGATCCTATGAAAACCCACAAATGAACTTCAGAGTAAACTCTGTCCCCAGATAAGAGACCGATAAGCATTGACTTACTTATTCTTTCAAGCAGTCATATTATTGAAAGTACACTTAATCACTTATGGGCGTTTTATTTATTTATTTATTTATTTATTTATTTATTTATTTATTTATTTATTTATTTATTTATTTATTTATTTATTTATTTATTTATTTATTTATTTATTTATTTATTTATTTTGTTTACGAAAAGGAAACAGTAGCACACAGAAATATTGCGTTAGAGCTTTGGTAATGAATGGAAACAAAGGAAAATAGATCGGCACTAATATACGTCTTTATATAGCTAATTAAATAAGGACCACAACAATACGAAAGGAAACCCTCAACAAAGGCACTAATCAAAATTACACATCCTGAGAGAGAAGCCAGTAAATTGCAGACGATGTAACATTTATCATAACTTCAAACGTCCCTGACACTTTCTTAAGGGGGATTTTTTAGTATGTTGTCTGCAGTCTCCTTACATATCCTGAAATCTGATTTTGGTGTATACCCGGACAACAGACTGCTACTGGATTATGGATAATAATACAAGTAGTGGCCAGACTAGATGAACGATGTGATAGAATAATTACGGTATCGGATCAGACAATGGAATTGCTAGTATGGACATACAACTAATGAAATGTCTCAAGAACCCCTGCGACTTGACACAGGTGCTGTCTAATACAACACTTGAAACTGTAGGATGTGTAACTTCATGTGTTAGCCTTTTTGAGACTATTCGGGTTCAGTCACCGGCTAAGCCACGAACTTGAACCTGATATAACCCTCAGAACAGTGTTGTGTAGTTTTTTCTTCAATACCAGTTCCCTGTTCGTCATTACCACTTCAGACAATCCAGAATCAACTCATACACAAAATGGACACATTGTAGAGTCGTTTGTGTACTCTGTGCTTATCCACAAATTTCATACGGTGCCATTAATAATCCCATGAAGCAGTAATATTTTCTAATTTTTTGTCTTTATTCATTTACGATTTATACTTAAAACTCTGGAAGGTTTATTTTACATATTTTTAGAGTTACTATGCCTTCAAGCCTTTGTGAACGCATGTCCATACGTGATCTTAGATTTCTAGACTTCGTGAGAACTAGTTGAAGGCTGTGCTCTAGGTTATCGTGAAGATTAATGTGATCTAGGTTACTGACTATATTTCCGTCTTAAGAGAATTCAACGAATGCCCAAAATTCTTGTTTTGAGATAATTCAAGTTCAATATTTTGAGATGTTCTATCTCCCTTTACGTTACAGGCGAATCTGTCATTTCCTTAATACACCGTATCTGCTAACAGAGACGTTGGTAAACCCATACAAATGCAGGAGGCATCTATTCGGCTGTTTTATGTCATGGTAAACAGCGATTTTGCAACACGCGCCAAACCGTATACAGCTAATCACCTGAGTTTGGTTATAGATACGTTAAACTGGCTACGAACATTGACAGGAAACAACTAACCCCCCTCCCTTAAAACTCTTGAAGTATACTTATATCAAAATCTAATGTTTTGCAGTTACTGTACATTTTTTTGCTAATGGCTTTACGTCGCACCGACACAGATAGGTCTTATGGCAACGATGGGATGGGAAATGTCTGGGAGTTGGAAGGAAGCGGCCGTGGCCTTATTTAACGTACAGCCCCAGCATTTGCCTGGTGTGAAAATGGGAAACCACGGAAAACCATCTTCAGGGCTGGCGACAGTGGGATTCGAACCCACTATCTCCCGGATGCAAGCTCACAGCCACGTGCCTCTAACCGCACGGCCAACTCGCCCGGTTACTGTACATTTAATTCGTTCAGAACGTCAGTGCAATTGTGGAGAATCATAACGGGAAATAATGCTAGAAATAGAGCTACTAAATCTAACAGCAATGTAAGAACACGAGCTCGAATCCGGATCGTGAAAACTCCCACATCGAAACGTCTTGTAATCAGATTGGGAAATCGATGGAACCCTTGCGTGTTCATTTTCCCGAAAAGATTCGCGTAGCACACTAATTTGAAAATACTTTCAGAACGATTTTTCCTCAATCAGCAACAACTATGATATTAACTAAATCAATTATTTTCCACTGCCATTTCAAACGACGTTGATATAAAAGTTCAGAAATCAATTTGAGGATTAGGATTCTAAAATGGAACTGGTAGGAACAGTTGAGGAATTCTCATCTCCTGAAGAGTGTTGGACCCCATCAATAAAACTTACATGATGGAAACTGCCGAGTTCTTTTACACAATAAGTAAAATCTTCTGCCAAATAACTCTCACAGATTTGAAGTCATATTCTACAGCTACTCATCTTACGAGGCTTGGAGTATTCTCCAATTGTTTCTCCGAAATATTCTCAGGGTATATTCTCTCCCCTCTGCGCCACCATACGTGTATCTTCAGTAATGCAGAACTGACATTCATCGCAATACGGTGCGAAGCCACTTGTGATATATCCACTCCTTCCACGGGCAACGTCTTTCGCTGTTATTCACGGTAGTCTACGCAAAGAACGGTAAATCCACAGCGGTGTTGTATCGAGTCTAATGACAGTTTCCAGTGGTGTTACTCAACGTTCGGCACATAATTCTTCTTTACATTGGTCTGTTTTCATAAATCAAAACCTACATGACTTGGACGAGTGCCCTTAAACACCCAATGACCTCAACCTCAGGCAACTGTAAGTCTTCTAAATGCTCCACATGCTTGCCAATGACATGATACGTCCATCAAGCATAATAGAGACTCGTAATGAGGCCTCAATCAAATTTTATGAGACGCTGGTAATAAGGTCTGAAATGTTTACAAGGCATACGCTGTTTTCTATAAGATACCCTCATTTTGCTGATTGTTGATGCATCGCACAGAACTATTATCATTATTCATATCATCATGGTTGTCCCACTAACATACTCTAGTAGACGTTCTAGAATGTTTTAAACTCAGTTTATGATAAAATCACCAATGGAACTTTATGGGCCAGATATATGGAAGTCACCTCGTAACATTTAAAAACATGCTGAGAATAAATGTATTTATCTTATTTTATTGTAACATTGATATGTTTCTGGTGTGGGGATCTATTTGGAATCTGCTTCCCTACACAATTGTAACCATGGTCACCAATGTTCGTCCATGTATACAAGGTTAGTAGCATCACTTCGTCACTGTGCGCTTCCTTCCTGTTACTAAGAGCTTGAGAAAATCTCCTTCAAGTGAATCTCGTTCTACGAACTCCTCAGTCCAGAATTAAAATCCTTGAACTGGCCTGAAAACTAACCCAGGCCTTTGTAACAAAATACAATCACACTACCTCTATATCATAGGGCTGGCTATTCATAATAATAATAATAATAATAATAATAATAATAATAATAATAATAATAATAATAATAATAATATATTTACGACGTCTAGGTTTACTTTCATTTTCTCAAAAAAAATGAGCTTTAGAATTATTTTGTGGGTACACTGATTTTCTTTCGATTTATCGGAACTCTCTTTGGCACTTTCTCCTTTATTTGCCATGTGAGTGGAGTCAAGGAATTCATTATCTGTAACCCCTCCATGAGTAAGAGGATTTGTTGTGTAATAATAGTGGTAATTGAGAGCCACTGTGTTGGAAAACCTATGAAAGTGATTAAAAGAAGTTTAAAAAGTGTTTCACAATTTATGTTGACTATATCCGATTTAGCGATGAAAAAAGTTGGTTCTTCAACAGCAGAATTTACTGCAGTGAAGGTTATATTGTGACGCACATAATAACTGTCAGGTTAAGGGATTTGAATGTCTGAGTAAACGCAGGATTTGCTCAAATAGTCAACATCTGAGATACTGCCGTCGTCATGGTGAAGGAAGAACTTAAACGGTGGGAGTTATACGGGATCACGGACTCAGGTCGCTGATCAACTGTATAGTTAATATAAATAATTATACGTAGGTGGATCAAAAGGTTAGTTGCACTAACGCTCCGCAGCAGCGCGCTGTGTGTCGCAAACGTGGTCACGGCGGAGAAAGGGACAGACACTACCCACACGTCTGTTTGGCAGGTTGCTGTGGTGTCTCGTCTAGTATTGTATGAATAGCGGCCAAATGCAATGGCGCGTCAACTGGACGTTCACTCCAAATATGAGGTGCGTGCGTCAATCCGATTCCTATGGGCCAAAAGAAAGAATTGCACGGACATTTATCGTGAAATTAGTGCTGTGTATGGGGAGCGGGCCATTTCCCGGCAAGGTATCGTAAAGTTGTGTCAGCAATTCGAAGCCGGACGCACGGATATCACGGACAGCCATAGCGAAGGCAGGCCCGAAACGTCTAGGACACGTGAAAAGGTCAACGGTGTGAATGCGATCATTAGACAGAACCAGCGCATTAAACAGAGAGAAATCGCGACGCAGCTGAACATGTCGTAAGGCAGTGTGTTCGCCATTGCTCACGAGGACCTTGGATATCGTAAGCTGTGTCAAAGATGGGTCCCACGTCTTCTCACCGATGAGCACAAGGGACAACGTTTCCAATCCTCCCTGGAATTTTTGCAACGCTATGCCGCAGACGGCAACGGGTTTCTGCGGTGAATCGTCACAGGCGACGAAACGTGGGTCCACCACTTAACCCCCGAAACGAAGCGAACGTCAATGGAATGAGTGCACCCATCATCACCACAACGAAAGAAAGCCAACGTTCAACCTTCAGCCGGTAAGGTTATGGTGACAGTGTTCTTTGACATGGAGAATTTGCTGCACGTGGAATTCATGCCGAAAAGAACGACGATCAACGCGGCGTGGTATTGTCAAACGTTGCACCGGTTGCGTAAAGCGATTAAACAGAAGCGCTGTGGGAAATTGAGCGCCGGTGTAATTTTGTTGCACGATAACGCAACACCTCACAAGGCCCGCCAAACGAGAGAACTGCTGCAGCGTTTCAAGTGGGAGGTCTGGCAACATCCACCCTACAGTCCCGATCTAGCGCCATGTGACTTTCATCTGTTCGGTAAGCTCGGTGGTCGACGTTTCCAGAGCGATGAGGAGGTGAATGCCGCTGTCTCCGAGTGGTTGCAGAACGCTGGAGGAAATTTCTATGTATCCGGCATCGACAAGTTGGTTGTGCGTTCGCAGAAATGTTTGTAGTCTCCTGGAAACTATGTGGAAAAGTGACGTTACAGTGTATGTCGTTATAATCGTGTTGCTGTTGTATAGGTGGTGTAATAAATGGTCATAACTTGGAAGTGCAACTTATTTTCTGATCTGCCCTCGTATGTTAGTTGACAAGTGTATGCAAGGGCTCTAACACGGATTTAGAGGGAGTCGAACTACTGCCGGAAAACGACTAGTAAGTAAAAGTACTTTGAATGATTATTTATAGAGTAATAATTTCAGTTTATTTTTTATTTATACATTTTTATAATCAGAATATAAGTTCATCTCTTAAAAAGGAAGCCATATATTCCAGTGTAGAATCAATTAAATGCAACTTAAAATATTTGCAAGTATAAGTTCAGACGCATGGTTCAGTTCGATTTATTACTTTTATTGTAGGTGAGATCTCAACGTAATCATTTTAATTGCGAAAGATCACGAATAATATCATCGTGTCAGAATCATTTTTCTTACCCTTTGTAATCTGTACTTCAAATAGTGGCCTACTTTGAATTTAAAATAGACTCTGCTGCTCTCTACTTGGTGAAGTATATCTAATCAATCGGAGAGTTACCTCAGCGAAAAGATAATATGACTGTGATTACATTGGGCCGTAGGCTACATCAAACAGTCTGTTTTTGCACTACTACAAGATCTACAAAACGTTTATGTTAGAGCTGTCAAATTCAACATTTCAACAGTCACAGTTTGCTATCGTTTGTTACAAAGCACACTACTACCATCTACAATCCTGGAACAATAATTACACACTATTGTCTACACCACATATTAAACTTACGGTAAACCGTGCATAATTTTATTACTTCCTCTGTTCAAAATGAGTACTTACAAAGTTGGCCTGAAACTGCGGTAGTGACTTCTGATTAATTCTAAAATTCAGTGCACTCTACGTCGTAATATGTTTCATGGTGTCTTTGCAACTTTGAAAGGGGATCATGAGAAGTATCTATTCTACCAATGAAGCATGAAGATGTAAAAACTGTATGAAATATTGCCATGAAAGCTAGAATCTGAGAACAAATTTTCAATAAGTTATGTACACACATTGCTGTTAATCATTAGCCAGGAATTTGTAGAACTTAAAAAATGAACAAGAATTTTGAGACGAACTATTAAGTTTCACAATTTGTCATGATTAAATCGTTGATACCACACAATTTAAAAGAAGAAGTCGAAGCACTTAAGACCTATTTCACGAATATTTAAGGCCTAAAGAGTGAAAAGTCTGCTTTAAAGGAACACATTACTGACTCAAATCGACGACTACATGATTGAGAGTAATGCCGTAGGTGCTACAATTCGGAAGTCTTCGCTGTTCCCGAAAACCAAAATGAAGATATGGTTTCTGTCATTAAGACGGTCGGTCGCCCACTTCATATTAATTCAACCTACGCCACGATTGAGGTCTGACATAGGTTGAAAAGGCTAGTTAACCAAGATAATTATAGTGAAGTTTCAGATACAGGTAAACAGAGATAGATTTCTTTAGAAACGCAAGGGTAAGGGGAAAATACCTGGACATTGTTGTAAGATGGACAGCAGGCAATAGTATGATAATAAACGTGGTGAAAAGTCAAGTTTTGAGTTTCGGAAAGAGGGAAAGTCCTTTCAGTTTTTCTTTCTGCGTTAGAGCGGTGAACGTACCTCACCGGGATCTCTGTAAGTAGCTAGGTGTTAATATAAGTAGAGATATCCTCAATCACATAAACGAGATTGCATATACAGTTTACAGACATCTTCACATTGTTATGAGGGTATTTAGCGTTGTGGCAAGGGTGTAAAAGACAGGCTATATAAGTCACTGGTAAGATTACAATTGGAGTATGGTTCCAGTGCATGGGATCCTCGTCAGGATTGCATGATTCGAAACCTGAAGAAAATTCAATGAAAAGCAGCTCCATTTGTTCTGGATTATTTCCATAAAAAATAGCGTTCGTAAAATGTTGCAAAGTTTGCGCTGGGGAGACCTGGGCCAAAAGAGATGAGCTGCTTGACTAACAGTAAGTGGTATGTTCCGAGCTGTTAGTCCAGGTATGGCGTGGAACGACGTCTGTAGACGAATAATTTTATGTGGTGTTATAAAATAGGAAATATCTCAGTATGAAGAAATAATGGAAATTGGACAAACTGGGAGAAAAATTCGCTTAAACGAAGAGTATTTTGAGTTTGTAATAATCTACCAAAAGAGAGGTTCGATAAAATTTCAAATTCTTTGAAATTATTTAAGACAAGGCTGGAAAAGCAACTGTTATGGAATCTGCCACCTGGGCGGCTGCCGTAAATGCAGATCAGCGAGGTGATTGATTGATTGATTGATTGATTGATTGATTGATTGATTGATTGATTGATTGATTGCTTGATTGATTGATTGATTGATTGATTGATTGATTGATTGATTGATTGATTGATTCATCGATCATACCTTTAATGATATTGACAATATATCCGTACGACCTGTGTTTTTAACCGTAGTCTTACCTTAAGGATAAGAACTGTATTCAGTGAGGTTAAGAAAATCAAATCAGGAAAGAACTCCGTGTATTTAACACGGCAGGAAGTCTGTGGAGACGCTATGATGCGCGAAGACTTAAAATTACCCACAAGCAAACACCGTTAATTCTAAATTTTAATCATTAAAAACATGTAGGCCTACATGCTGATATAAATCAATAAATCAAGTAAGTTTCGGAGTAATTATGGCAATGTGCAACTTGTGATATTAAGAATGGATATTGAAATATCATGTCCTCATAACGCTTATACATATACTGACATCACTCAGTTGTTTATAGGCCTATTATATCGTTTATGTTAGACACACTTTTTCCGTATCAACAGAGTCACATATGATAAACACTCGTTGGGTATGGAGTCAAGAGCAGAGGGTAAGAACTGTAGAGGATGTTCACAGTCAGTCTTTACATTTCACTTATAGTTTCGCACACTCCACAACACGTTGCGGTTATGCTGTCCTTTCTGCTTCCCCGGTCTTCGCAACTTCCTGCCTGACGCTTTCTGAGGATTGTACTTTTCCTTTCCTCAGATTTTCCAGAAACCAGTAAAATATCTTCGGAGATTTGTTGGTGGAGTCAGTGTTTTACATCTCGATGCCAAGTCTTCCTCTGTGGGATCCAAGGACAGTATTTTCAAGTGATTTTGACGGAATGTAGGTTCAGAGTTGAGTTGAGATTATTTGCATTATACATTACTTCAGCATTTTAAATAGGATGCAATTGCCAATTACTATTTCATATAGAGGAAATACTCATATTAGGAACATGCCTGATCACTTTCTTCGATATTGCCAATTTCTGAGTCATCACTAATCTCGATGTCGCTGTCTTCCTTGGGAGTAGCAGGTTTACAATTTTTTACTGGCTCGTAGAGTGATACATCATCAGTTCCTTAAAATCACCCAATTTTGCGCGTAAGCTCACCAATAAAGCACACGTACCATAAAATACACTTGGCTTATAATTATTACTGCAGAATGATACATCATCAGTTCCTTAAAGAAACTCAATTTTGCGCGTAAGCTTACCAATAAAGCACACATACCATAAAATACACTTGTCTTATAATTATTATTGCACAGTGATACATCATCAGTTCCTTAAAATCACTTAATTTTGCGCGTAAGCTTACCAATAAAGCACACGTACCATAAAATACACTTGTCTTATAATTATTATTGCACTGTTCATCCGTAAAAACAAAGAAGTTAGCAGTAAACAAGAATGGCATTATGAAACGTATACGCACGGGTGAAATTTACCTAGTCGATGCTTCTCTCACACTCTGAGCCGAACTAACAAAGTCGCGTAGCTGATTAAAGGTCATGAAATTTGAAAGAATTCACTCGAAAGGTACTGAGAGAGCAGGCCTGAAGAGCAACTGAAATATAGTTTTCAATTTCGGTTGGGTAATTTTTACCCATACGCGCGTCCTTACGTGTTTTAATGATAGATTGAGCAGGTAATATCAAGTTGAGGAAAAGGATACATACATACATACATACATACATACATACATACATACATACATACATACATACGTTATCATTATAGACTGTTATGCCTTTCAACGTTCAGTCTGCAAGCCTCTGTGAATTTACTAAACGTCGCAACAATCCTCGATTTGCAACTAGTGTTGTGGCCTCATTTAGTTCTATACCTCTTATCTTTAAATCGTTAGAAACCGAGTCTAACCATCGTCGTCTTGGTCTACCTCTACTTCTCTTACCCTCCATAGCAGAGTCCATTATTCTCCTAGGTAACCTATCCTCCCCCATACGCCTCGCATGACCCCACCACCGAAGCCGGTTTATGTGTACAGCTTCATCCATCGAGTTCATTCCTAAATTAGCCTTTATTTCCTCATTCCTAGTACACTCCTGCCATTGTTCCCACCTGTTTGTACCAGCAATCATTCTTGCTAATTTCATGCCTGTTACTTCTAATTTATGAATAAGATATCCTGAGTCCACCCAGCTTTCGCTCCCGTAAAGCAAAGTTGGTCTGAAAACAGACCAATCTATAGTTTCGTCTGGGAGCTGACTTCCTTCTTACAAAATACTGTTGATCGCAACTGTGAGCTCACTGCATTAGCTTTACGACACCTTGATTCAATCTCACTTACTATATTACCATCCTGGGAGAACACACAACCTAAATACTTGAAATTATCGACCTGTTCTAGCTTTATATCACCAATCTGACATTCAATTGTTGAATTTCTTACCTACTGACATCAATTTGGTCTTCGAAAGGATAATTTTCATACCATACTCATTGCACCTATTTTCAAGTTCTAAGATATTAGACTGCAGGCTTTAGGCACAATCTGCCATTAAGACCAAGTCGTCAGCATAGGCCAGACTGCTGATAAATTATATAAATTGATATACCTTCAAATCGCTTGATAATGTAAGGGCTCTTGTTTAAGCTGAAGGATAATGAAGAGAGGATGTTTTAAATTTTATTATCAAAATACAAAAAAAATGAGGTATGTAAATGCACAAGTATTCTTGCTTACAACTTGCAATAATTGTGTTGTGTGAATCTGACAATTTGCAAGCATTGATTCCAGTCTAATGTACATTCCTGCCTGACGCTTTCTGAGGATTGTACTTTTCTTTTCCTCAGATTTTCCAGAAACCAGTAAAATATCTTCGGAGATTTGTTGGTGGAGTCAGTGTTTTACATCTCGATGCCAAGTCTTCCTCATAGTTACTATATTTAACACAAATTCAATCCTCTATGACATTTTGAAATTTTACTTATTATAGGAATAATAATTTCTTGACGGCAATTTAGTGTGCACATTTGAAGGCTATTATTGCCGAACGTGATGGCTCATTAGGAGAACCACTGTTTAGACAATACCTAATAGTGGAATAATGCTTGTGTGTTCATATGTGCACCCAGCTTTGTAGATACATCATTACTATAGAATGACAGTTTACACAACCGCCAGCTCGGTAAGCATGTTAAATCTGAATGTGTGCGTGTTTTGTGTGCAACACTTTCTGACGGTCTCGTCAATAGAAATTTCGCACCTTCGGCAGGAAACAGGGCAATCTATTCTCGATTGACTACTAACACTATAATACAGAAGTTAATGGCACGCATTATGTTACCTTTCATAATGAATCCAGAAAAACTGTTTCGAACGATTTGAGTACATAAAGAAAAGTAATGAGGTAATTTAGAGGGAAAGATGATTCATTATGAAACCAAAAACTTCCTGAATTTATAGGATGCCACTGTGGCCAAAGTAAACAATTACAAGGTAGAAAAAGACTACATTTCCGTAAATTTAGAGTCTGTGTTAATACAATGCGTTGTACATGGTATTACTAAGTACAGAATTGAGATTTTACAATTTCCAATTAACTGCGGTTCCCATTAAGTACAATGTCGTGAATTCCATGATTTGGCAATGAAAACTTATTCTAGAACTTCATGAAAATCCTGGTTCCGTACCACGTGCTCTATGAATCAGTCCAATTACTTTAATCCCTTGTCGATGGCATTTATTTTTGTGAGGGGACTGGAAGAATGTAACTGTTCTGTTATCAGCGTCTATTTCATCTCGTAGGCCTCTATGATTCTCAAACCTGATAGTCGGGCCAAATATACAGACTTTATCCTTGCTATTTTCAAGAGGAATCATGTCTATGTCTGAAAATTCATTCCTGTGGTGATGATCAATTCAAGTAATTTGTGCCGTACAGTTTAGGAATTGTACCTGGACCATTGAGGGTTAAAAAATACGGTAATTTTAAAATGGAAATAATTTTGAAACACATTTGTGGTGACGGTGATAAGTATTAAAGAGAAAAAAACTTTGTATTTATCAACCTCAGTATAACGTCAGCAGATGATTCAAAAGAGCTGCAGTTCTGCCATACTAAACTCGCCGTACCACACGGCGAACAATTGTTTCAGAAATAGTACAAGTCCAGTTTGTGGTCTATTTGAGTTATGAACACAGTTACGTGTTCGAAGCGTAAATTTATCATGTTACACAAAAATGACACAAGTCTAGTGATTTCCTACCCTAATATCACAATTTTGAAAGTCATATTACTCTGGGGAATAACACATGTCCAGGACCAACGGCTACGAAGGATATGGAAAACAAAGTAGAGTGAAAGCATCTCTTTGCCTGGAAATATCACCAGTAAAATATTAACACGGTGTAGCAACATTATGCCTTAATTCTTAGTATTTGTGAAGCATAGAACGTTATACCGATAAGTTGTTCTTAAATGCGTACGTTCGAGCTCCTAGGAATGTTGGAACCAATAATTTTGAATTTTTATGGAATCCGCCAAATATTATGTGCATTAAAAGTCCTCAAAGTAGATAAGATATAAATGATTTACTGTATGTTTGTTTGAGAAACAGCCCAAGCCCAAGTAGAAAAAGAATAGTTCTGACTCCCACTATCGGCTGCCCTGATCTTTCATTTTCATACCTGGCAAATATTGGTTCTGAATCTTAATTGAATTGGTTATTTTTAAAACTCCGTAAGTCTCTCATTTCGTAATTGTAATGTTAAGTGAGAAAATAAAAGCTGCAACATAGATGCATCATTCTATGAATAAATCCCGTGTCTAATGACTTGAATGGTTGTGAGAACACTGGGAACTTTAGGTATAGTTTAGAAATTCTGTAAATTATTGATTTGCGGTGTTTGTAAACGTGACTATTATTGACAACAACTCCTGTAGAGCTCTGCTGTTCAAAAAATTTGTCCTTTCCATTGAATCCCATGGGAAGGAAGTGCCTCAGGACATGCAAGTAAAGTTTCAGGTATCATTGTATTCTAGGGACCACTTTGGTATAATTAACACTACCCAGTATGCTGATGTTCTTATAAGTGAAAACCTCAAGCTCGTTAACAGTACTCCCAGTGTCATAGTGGTGGCAGAAAAAAGAGCGTGCAAACAGCATCTTCCAATTAAAATACTGGAAATGGAGGATTTGAAACAATTGGAAGGATACAAACCGAATGAAGGGGTAATGCAAAGATTCTGGAAAACCGTGTATGACTGATATATCACTGACAGGGAGACTGGTTAAAAAGGGTTGGTCATTTCAAAATCATTGCTACGGTGTGCACGTTCATATAAACGTGATTTTCTTAAGTTTCTAGCGACGATTTTTCTAACTGACATTGAAATTATTTTCTAGATGAATATAGTAATTCAGTATATTATTGTAAGAAACATGTGCCATGTTATGTTAAAAAGTCCTTCATTAGTTTCTGAAATCCCGTAAGTCATGAACATTTAAAAGTATTTTGCAACAATTGTAATATTTATACAAGCGAAATACATATCTCCATGGCATACCACAAATTTACAATTCTCGACTTACGTATTTGTAAAAAATAACTAATTCAATTAAGAACACGTTTGCCGATTTAAAACCTATCTGTGCCGGTGTTACGTAAATTCAACAATAAATTAAAACTGTTCTTTACATAATGCAGTAGGTGTTCTAATCTGCGCAATAAACACATGTTGTAGCCTTCTCTACTCATCCACTCCCCATCAGTAGTAAGTGAATTATTCCTGTATGTGTTGAATTGCGGTCCATCACTCTGTCTCTCTTCCCGGTAAAATTTCTCCAAACTACTTTGTTATACGCAATTCAATTCAGTACGTCATCCGTAGTTAATATGCTTATCCAATTATCTTCCTTTGTGCACCAGTTTTTATACATTAATCCATTATTAATACTTCGGAAAACATTCATTATAATCCTCTCGTTTCTTCTGTCATCCATTTCCCTTTAATGCAACAAACACCATCACTACCCCATCCAATTTCAATACAGTCCACTGCCTTCATTTTATCTTCATATTTTACTCCTTCTAAGCCATTTTTCCATATTTATAAATCTTTTTGTCTGTACATTGTTCATAATTAAATGAATGTTATTTCTGTATCAGTAGGATGGAAATATTTGATTTTATGTCTTGCTGTCCGTATGTAAATGCATCACGTAAAAATGGTTGAACAGAATTTAATGAAAATTGGTTCGTGATGTCAGGAAATACGACACTACAGTCTAAGGTATCAATAATTTTATTCACGCTGGACGAAATGGTAGTTTAGAGGAAGGCCTAAAATGAATTTCTCAAATATCTGATTAGTTGTCTTTTCTTTAAATATCACATAGCAATCGTTATAGATATTAGATTTTCCAATCATGTATTTTACATTTCTGCCGTTCGGACTAAGATAACAAGAGATATTAATGAACTGAGACTTGTGTTGCTTCGTCCATATGAACGCCAAGTATCGTTAACATTCAAATATTGTTTAATCGTGTTAACTGGTGTTTGTGGTGGCTTTTGTTGTGATTGTTTTATGATTAAAGATCCGCGTGGTCATTAGCATATATCGACTAGGAAAATTTTGAAGACGTCTATCAAAGTGAAAAACAATGGAAGGAAAGAATGGTTGAATAATAAGGCAATAGGGAGTCATGAAAGGAGTTATAAGTACCCCTCTTAACATTAAATGATAACTGAGTGGGAAGAACACTAAATGTGAAGGACTACAATATCGTAAGTCCAAAAAATTGATTAAAAATGACATTACATTGACTATTGTTTGTTGTGATGTACTTTGTCTCTCCTGCTGCCACTCATCCCCGAAAGATAGCATTACTGCTGCGTACTGCGTGAGCTAAGGGAGTTACCAACGAGAGTTGAACAGCTTTCCTGAATATGGCAGGAAGTAGCTTGAGAGTTAGATAAAAACAATTCTTAGCAAGTCCCGGGTTAGTCAAGCTTTGGAATTTAGCATTGCTAGACAGCGTAGACGGGTTCGTGAATAGTGAGGAACTGTTCCGTTTTAGATTTCATATGACAGAATTACTTTTAACCGTGACATTCCAGTCGATTAATATGGTATTCGTATACGAATACTGACGTCATTGTAATGACGTTGAAGAGTTCAATTTCATATAGGACACTGTTCGAACATCACGGCAAAATGGATGGGTGGATTTTAATTAAGCTTCGTACTTTTTCAGTTTAGAATTAGATCGAGTATGTTTCAACAGGAGGTGTGCTTCAGAAGGGCCATTACCCTCAGTTACTGACTTGGAGTCTCACAGACTCCTGTACAGCACGAGTCATTCGCTTCCGTTCAGATCTTTCACTTTACATCCATGTTCCTCCTGGTACCTTCCTCTTAAGGAATCACACAGGTAGTCATTATTGAACAATAATGAGGAACCGAAATAATAATGTCTGAAGTAATGTAGGAATCTCATGGGCTCCACGCCAGTACGATGAAGTATACGTCAGCTTTAAATCAGCTATGGTAAAATACACATAGTCTGTAAATATTTTATCATACCTTATGATGTAGTAATCTGGTATTTTTTTCATTTATTCACGATTTTATTTGTATTTGATGAGAACAAATGTGATTGTTAACAATTTTTTCTATCATTAAAACGTATCGATGGTTTTCTTTTAAAACCTCGTATATCCGAATTCTCTTCCTACTCATTATATTCCTTAAGACTGGTCGCGCCTTCCAGCCACATATTTATATCCTGTCCATCAGAATAATTTTCGTTCTGTTCACCTTACACCTTACATACCGTGTTGTAGGGATGTTGTTTTCATGGCTAACTTGCGCACTCCTACAGTATAATATGTTTAAGGTTCATTTTCCTTTACACGTCAGAATAAAAAAATCAACACAACGGGAATTGTTGGGATGGACTGCAAATAAATGTGTGGCTGAGAGGCGTGACCAATCTTAAGGAACATAATGTGTAGGAAAAGCATCCAGACATACCAGGTTTTGAAAGAAAGCTATCGGTATGTCATGTTTATTAGCAGTCAGAAAACATGTCATGTTGAATTTTACACCAATACGTCTCCCACAGTGTATGCTAAACCCATTCATAACACTTTGCAAATGAAAACTTGAACTAAGAATCCATAATACGAAGCAGTCTCTCAGACCCAACGTCAGTAACATTGTTATTGAGTTCTCACCTCAGCATCTGAGGGCGCAAGAATAAAACTTGATCTATCACTCTTACGGTTGGTTTTACACGAAAATAGCTCATCGAAATATTTATTTAGAATGTTTGTTCTATTCCTTTCTCTGATGAATTGGAAAATAAGGGGAAATATCAGTGTCAGTCTTATGAATGTTTAAGCCCAAGAGCCGATAACTAAGTAAAGTGTGTTGCCATGGAGATCGTTTCAGTAACGTTTCAAAGGCTGTGCACATCTGTTAGTATTTTTTTAATATTAACCCGATGCTTGGCTTTCATTTATAGACTACCGGAATGAAGAGATCGAATCAAAATCAACAATAATGTAAACCAATATGAAACTGCAAAGATCCAGAGAGAACAAGCAAGTGAATACGTCACGACAGCCACTGACAAGGAGAGATATGGCTACTCATGTGCATCAGAATCTGGAGGTGCAATATGAGGGGGTAACAGAAAACTAATCACGCGCATGCTAAGTTATTGTTCCTTTACTGTCGAGTGGTGGTGGTGCTGGTGATTATTATTGTATTAAGAGGAATTATAACTGGGTGATCGTCCACAATCAACGTCGCGTACTACCACTAGCCATTAAATGTTAATAAACATTAAAATATGAATTTACTAGTGAAATTTCTCTGATATATTTTGATAAATTTAACTGTAGTGAAGTAATCAATATAAGGACGATATGCTGAACATTCCGTGTATTTTTTTAATTTTTTTTTACATTTAGTAACTGTCTCTCCTTTACAATGTTTTACATCTGAAGCTTTTGGAACTCAGATCATTAAACATGCAAGCTTATCCGTTTATTGCATTTTATCGTATTGCAAAGAAATATAACTGGTGTTACACATGATATTGCCAGCGTCACTTATCAACTAAATATTATGAATGTCAGGGTTGTATTTTCCATCACGGTGATAATACTGAAACATCACTAGAGGGACATCTAAAATATTATCTGTATGTCAAAGATGCTCAACGGACACTTGATGTGCGATTGCGTGATAATTTGAGAACGTCTTCTGTATTATTTTGGGTTCTGTCAAATTACTGTTTCCTTATTGGTTGTTTCGCCTCCTGTTCCTTCTCCTTCGCTTCTCAAACTTAGTCGTAGTGGCTGGTTGCGTCCACTGAAACGATCTCGTTATTTGTCTGACAAATCACTTGTCTAGTTACGGGTTCCCTTCGAACCCGAGACTTCTGGTCTGAGAGCATCGTAGTGTAAGTCTTTACATAGTATGTTGAATGAAAGTTTGGTGCTTGTAAAAGTGACTGGGCGTGTGTATGGGGTCATGTGATCTATGTGTGTGCTCATAACCTGAAGGGAGGCTTTCAGAAAGTATCATCCATTCTGCGAGGTAGCTGTATCTGGAACGGCATACATACTGTATATGTGACATTACACATTATCGTTCCATATTAAAAAGTGTACTGCTCTATTAATTGCCAGTTTGGCTTTATGTAGGAACGTAGGATTTTTTATTTTGTTATTTTTTTCGGCTGGACCAGTATGCCGTTATTACCCTTGTCGGTTGCCAATATGGATTTATGTTGAAGAATATGTTCAAAAGAACTTTAATTTTGTAGTTTATCGGATAAGTACCCTGACGTTCGTGTATTTTCGTTTAGAAAATTATAATACCTTGTGTTATATGTATCTGTAGCGTAACGGTTAGTGTTATTAGCTGCCGTCCTCGGGGGCCTGGGTTCGATTCCCGGCACTGCTAGAAATTTAAGAATGGCAGGAGGGCTGGTGTATAGTTGGAATGGTACATGCAGCTAACCTCCATAGGGGGTGTACCTGAAAAGAGCTGCACCACCTCGGGATGAGGACACGAGTTTGCTTGCTTTTATATGTATGAGACACAACTTTTTCTGAACGCAATAGAGTTACATTTTCTGTTTTACTGTCATCTGGTTCAGCAGTTTAATTTACGTTCTTGTAACAAAGTTTTCTCTTTGTAAGGTTTTATACATGAATTACTGTAATTATGCCAGCTAAATTACAGATGATAAACTGCCTTATGGTTGTTCCATACTTTCGATCCACCTCCGCTTCTCTTCTGGTCATTTTCTTCCTATGGGCCTTATGCTAATACCTTCTCAAAGTGCAGTACAATAAAGAATGTTAAGGGTAATGGTGTTGTTATGTACATATTTATTTATTTAATCATGCCAGAGACAGAACATAATTATAACATCAAAAATATTAAAATAAAACTAAATACAACCAAAACTGGTACTTAAACCAAATAATTTCAATATACTAGGTAATACCACATTACATGCGTTTACCCTACAAAAAAGTTAAATGTACTCTAGTGTGATAAGTAGCTAGCCAATTCCCACGCTTCCTTGGTGGCATCAGTCGGGTCTGAGGAGAACATGTACTTGTGCACAACTTGCAGACGAGGAGATGGTTCATGGTCTACTCTTCACCACATTCGCATAGCGTGGAGTCGCAGACTTGGTCTTTAATCTGCCAACTCCAGTGCGCAGTCTATTGAATGCCTTCCATTTTGACCAACTTTCTTCATAACCTGAATGGAGGCTTTCAGAAGGTACCATCCATATTGTGAGGTAGCTGTATCTGGAAAGGCATACATGTGACATTACACATTATCGTTCCATATTAAAAAGTGTTTTGTTACAAGAGCATCCAGGAGACAGGTTAGCTCACGCTCCGAGATTGCATTGGTTTAACACATCAGGGGTGCATAACAAAGAGGCCCTCGGGGAGTTTGAGGGGTGCATAATGTTTATCAAGTACTTTCCTCCGATTGATACTATCTGATGCAGAGAATGAAACGTACTCTTCGGCTTACTAAATTGTAGCTAGCTGACATTAGATATGATCACACATTATATTTAGGCAATAGTCATCTAACCAGAGATTTTGATGATACTTGGGAAATGAAAGATAATGCCCTGCTCTCTTCGTTACCAAGCAGTAAATGTGTTAAACATTAATCTCTTGTTCATTTATGTGGTAGGTTAACAGAAGTCCAAGATATCCTTCAGAAACGGTAGTCGTGTATCTGAGAGTCAAAACTTCCTGGAGCAGAACCGAAACCTTCTGTTTTCGGGTGAATAATTAGAAAGGAAAGCTTCAGTGAGATAACATCTTATCTTACCTGAAATTTCCCTGATGGAATTCACGTATCATGAAAAGATCGTCTACCAAAAATATAGCTGCAAGTTTTAACTGCAATTCGGAAATGTACATCGGAATATATACGAGAAATACACAGAGTAAGAAGTATCAGTTATTGCAATCCGTTGGGGAAGACCCTGTAAGAGCTGAACGGTGTGCAGTAGATCATGCGCACAGGACATACAAGCTACTTGAATCACCGTGTTCTACATCTATTTGTTCTCTCACTCACGAAGTCACAACGGACAGCGAACAGTAGACATCGGCAGACTGTTAACACTTCCAGTCTCCGAGCATATAAGTGTGTGTCCATTACAGCTAGCTATTCTCTTAATCAAGCGACATTTCCACCCTAAATTTTGTAATATTCAGATTAAAAATCACAGCTTTTTTGGACATGATTACGTCTTATGGCTGGAGGTCATCCGAAAGTTTGTGTAACGCGAGAAAATATGTGACGGAACTGACGTTACATTAGTCGTTACCGCAGGCCTTGGTCACCAACAATGCTGCGGCTATTGTTATCAATTCTTTTCTCTGTAACTTTGGTTATGTAGTACAATACTTTTCGACAGCACCAATACTCATTTGTTTTTTCATGCCATCCCCTCCCCAGAGAGTAAGTCGTATATGTACCAAGTTTGCTTGAGACGTATGCTTGAGCAGACACTCATACATCCATAATCTTGGTCATATTGGACATTCCGCCTGGGGATGAACTATGACTTAAAGGGCATCCACATTGTCACAGTTCCTCGCGGGGATCTTGAAAACTATGGAATCGACATTAATAACTGGGTGCTAGCGGTCTCTTGCCCCCACATTCTTTTTTTCACATAGTAAATCGTATGTGCTCCAAGTTTGGTTGAGAGCTATGCTGGAATATACATGCTTTCGTCCGTAATCTTGATCATTTTGGAAGTACATTTTTTCCAACCCTTCCCATCGCCGTACCAATGGAACTGATCTTGGACTTTAATTATTTCTGGGGTGGGACTATTCTCCTCAGAGACCCCAAAAACTATGGATTCTAAATTAATATAGGTCGTTTTCTACTATTTTTATACTTCATCCCCTTTCCATCCCCGCCCAAAGAGGTCCCATAAGTGCCTTACACAACAGTATATTTTTTCCACATACTAAGTCCTATGTGTACCAATTTTGGTTGGCAGCTATGCCCAAACATAGTTGCATAATCTCGCTGCTGAATAATCCTGGAGTTGCCATGGTTACGGCAGTTCATTTCTTTATCCGATTCCTAGAGCAGGGGTAGTGTGGTGCCATCATCTCCATAACGGCTGCTTTTCGGGCCTTAAAACATGGTTTTCGGGCCCATAGGGGTTACCGAGTTTTGTTCTTTGCATCATGGGGCTTAAAATGAGCTACGTCTCGTCCTTGTACGACAAATTCGTTATTTCGCATATATTAGCCTGCTATTTCTATATCTATCCCCCCCCTCCCGTCGGCCCCCTCGAATTAAAAAAAATACAGACCTCAGGGATAATGTATATTTCCATACATACATACATACATTATCATTATAGACTGTTATGCCTTTCAGCGTTCAGTCTGCAAGCCTCTGAGAATTTACTAAACGTCGCCACAATCCTCGATTTGCAACTAGTGTTGTGGCTTCATTTAGTTCTATACCTCTTATCTTTAAATCGTTAGAAACCGAGTCTAACAATCGTCGTCTTGGTCTCCCTCTACTTCTCTTACCCTCCATAACAGAGTCCATTATTCTCCTAGGTAACCTATCCTCCTCCATTCGCCTCACATGACCCCACCACCGAAGCCGGTTTATGCGTACAGCTTCATCCATCGAGTTCATTCCTAAATTAGCCTCTATCTCCTCATTTCGAGTACCCTCCTGCCATTGTTACCACCTGTTTGTACCAACAATCATTCTTGCTACTTTCATGTCTGTTACTTCTAACTTATGAATAAGATATCCTGAGTCCGCCCAGCTTTCGCTCCCGTAAAGCAAAGTTGGTCTGAAAACAGGCCGATGTAAAGACAGTTTCGTCTGGGAGCTGACTTCCTTCTTACAGAATACTGCTGATCGCAACTGCGAGCTAACTGCATTAGCTTTACTACACCTTGATTCAATCTCACTTGCTATATTACCATCCTGGGAGAACACACAACCTAAATACTTGAAATTATCGACCTGTTCTACCTTTGTATCACCAATCTGACATTCAATTCTGT
The DNA here is from genome assembly GCF_040414725.1 of Anabrus simplex. Lineage (NCBI taxonomy): Eukaryota > Metazoa > Arthropoda > Insecta > Orthoptera > Tettigoniidae > Anabrus > Anabrus simplex. The sequence goes on from NC_090265.1 coordinate 1,655,106,295, forward strand.
TGAATTTCTTACCTACTGACATCAGTTTAGTCTTCGAGAGGCTAATTTTCATACCATACTCATTGCACCTATTTTCAAGTTCCAAGATATTAGATTGCAGGCTTTCGGCACAGTCTGCCATTAGGACCAAGTCGTCAGCATAGGCCAAACTGCTTACTACTTTTCCACCTAACTGAATCACTCCCTGCCATTCTATACCTTTCAGCAGATGATCCATGTAAACTACGAACAGCAAAGGTGAAAGATTACAGCCTTGTCTAACTCCTGTAAGTACCCTGAACCAAGAACTCATTCTACCATCAATTCTCAATGAAGCCCAATTGTCAACATAAATGGCTTTGATTGATTTTAATAATCTACCTTTAATTCCATAGTCCCCCAGTATGGCGAACATCTTTTCCCTCGGTACCCTGTCATATGCTTTCTCTAGATCTACGAAACATAAACACAACTTCCTATTCCTCTCGTAGCATTTTTCAATTACCTGGCGCATACTGAAAATCTGATCCTGACAGCCTCTCTGTGGTCTGAAACCACACTGGTTTTCATCCAACTTCCTCTCAACGACTGATCGCACCCTCCCTTCCAAGATGCCAGTGAATACTTTGCCTGGTATACTAACCAATTAGATACCTCGATAGTAGTTGCAATCCTTCCTGTTCCCTTGCTTATAGATAGGTGCAATTACTGCTTTTGTCCAATCTGAAGGTACCTTACCAACACTCCACGCTAATTTTACTACTCTATAAAACCATTTCATCCCTGCCTTCCCACTATACTTCACCATTTCAGGTCTAATTTCATCTATTCCTGATGCCTTATGACAATGGAGTTTATTTACTATCCTTTCCACTTCCTCAAGCACAATTTCACCAACATCATTTTCCTCCTCCCCATGAGCTTGGCTGTTTGCAACACCACAAGGATGATTTCCTTTTACATTGAGAAGATGTTCAAAATATTCCCTCCACCCCTCCAGTGATTCCCTGGGATCTATTATGAGTTCACCTGAATTACTCAAAACACTGTTCATTTCCTTTTTCCCTCCCTTCCTAAGATTCTTTATTACTGTCCAGAAAGGTTTCCCTGCTGCTCGACCTTGCCTTTCCAGGTTATTACCAAAATCTTCCCATGACTTCTTTTTGGATTCAACAACTATTTGTTTCGCTCTGTTTCTTTCATCTACGTACAAATCCCTGTCTGCCTCGGCCCTTGTTTTGAGCCATTTCTGATAAGCCTTCTTTTTACGTTTACAGGCTGCTCTCACTTCATCATTCCACCAAGATGTTCGCCTTTTCCCGTCTTTACACACAGTTGTTCCTAGGCATTCCCTTGCTGTTTCTACTAGAGCATCCCTGTATGCCACCCATTCACTTTCTATATCCTGAACCTGCTTACTGTCTACTGTTCGAAACTTCTCACTGATCATATCCATGTACTTCTGTCTAATTTCCTCGTCCTGGAGATTTTCTACTCTTATTCGTTTGCAGACAGATTTCACTTTCTCTACCCTACGCCTAGAGATACTTAGTTCACTACAGATCAGATAGTGGTCTGTATCATCGAAAAATCCGCGAAAAACTCGTACATTCCTAATAGATTTCCTGAATTCAAAGTCCGTTAAGATATAGTCTATTATGGATCTGGTGCCCCTAGCCTCCCATGTGTAGCGGTGAATAGCCTTATGCTTGAAGAATGTATTCGTAACAGCTAAACCCATACTAGCACAGAAGTCCAGCAAACGCTTCCCATTCCCATTAGCTTCCATATCTTCCCCACATTTACCAATCACCATTTCGTATCCTTCAGTTCTATTCCCAACTCTCGCATTGAAATCGCCCATTAGCACTATTCTATCCTTGCTGTTGACCCTGAGCACAATGTCACTCAATGTTTCATAAAACTTGTCAACTTCATCCTCATCTGCACCCTCACATGGTGAATACACTGACACAATTCTTGTCCTAATTCCTCCCACTGACAAATCTACCCACATCATTCGCTCATTTACGTGCCTAACAGAAACTATGTTGCGTCCAATGGTATTCCTGATAAAGAGCCCTACCCCAGGCTCTGCCGTTCCCTTTCTAACACCCGTCAAGTACACTTTATAATATCCTATCTCTTCCTCATTATCTCCCCTTAACTTAATATCACTTACTCCTAGCACATCCAGATGCATCCTCTTTGCTGACTCAGCCAGTTTTACCTTCTTTCTTCCATAAGCCCCATTAATATTGATAGCTCCCCATCGAATTCCATATCGTTCGCCAAGTTGTTTCCAAGGAGTCCCTCGCCTGTCAAATGGGAGTGGGACTCCATTACTCCCATAGGTTCGAGGCTTGCTTAAAGTGTTCTGAGCTCGGTTAATTCATAAAGCAGGATGCTGCCCTACTTGCACATAGTCCAAGTGAGGATATCTCCTCTAACGGGTTATGGACCGCCGGTGAATTATATAGTCCTAGCCGCCTGAGCACAAGGAGGGCCACGACTCAGAATATGTCCGAGATGCCCACTCCCATTCCATAGCAACTGGTATCCCGACTCTCAGGACCACTTACTAGGCCACTCAGCCGTTGCCCATGGTTCACGAACTAGGACGTGACTACAGTAATCCACAAACATGAACCATTATATTTCCATTATTAAATGAAATTTTAGAACCGGTCTGGTAGTTCCTGAGATTAGCCACTACATACAAAGTCTATATATCTATATATTAGTATATAGGTTTATAATATTATAGCATAAAAATCCGATGTGTAGTGATCACTAACCATTGTTTATCACTGAGTTCTCCATGCACATCACAAAGTTCACCTTCATTCCTACGAAACATACAATAGTGCATCCACGCCGTAAAATCTTCAAAATCGTAGGTTTTGTATTTAAGATACTTTGACGTCCAGATTTGTTGATTGCCTTGGCAGGAAAGACCATTCGAAGTTAGTTCCCGTATTTTGGAATAATGTTGTATATTATTTCATCTATCCTGTGTTGTGCCACGTAGCTATCATGGCAGTGACATTGTTACGAGAATACACATCAGGCCATTTGGAACCCATGGATAGTCGTAGGGCTCATTTGAAACCAATTTATACTTTTTTCCACCGTCGATTTCACAAAAATATTCCAATTACTACCGCCGTTCCGATAACCACTTACTGCCCGGGGCAAATTTAATGCTGCAATTTGGAACCGTATTGCTCCATAATTTCAATTAACCCAACAGAAATATGCGAAGGCATTGAATTTGAATTTGGTTTGGCGCTATACTCATATTTTCTAACGTAACTGGAGTCAGGGTTTGTTCAATGAGCATTAAATTTATAGGCGTGGCTGTTGTAGGCCACCAGTCAATTCTCATTTGTTATGTAATACTCTACGCTGATTTTGCGAACAAATTTAAAATGCAGGGAAATATTTAGCATTTTATTGCAGCGGTAAACATGAATATACACAAACAAATGGTAAAATACCTTATAGATCCGAAATAACTGAAGCGGGAAATTAAAACAAACCACCCGAGCAGCGCTTGGGATTAAAAGTTGAGTTGCTGATCAACTTTAGGACCTATATTGATTTATTTTATTTATTTATGACATATGCCTGTAACAGCCTTTACAAAATAAATAATATGTCGTTCGAATCAGACAAATATCACGAAATATTAACAACAGATTTAAAAAATATAATAATGAAATTTAGAAACATTACACAAATAGATAATAGTTTTAAAAAGTATCCAAGGCAAAGGCGAATGAAAGATAACATAATGTTTCCTGTACTTTCATTTAAGAAGTAATGTGGAAGTGAAAATGGTTGATAAACACAGAAATCACATCTGATCTCTGGACAGAGAATTTCCTTATAATGACCACTGTCAGAATACCTCCCCAGCTGTTGACGGCCTGACTGGTTTGTAGTGCTAATAATAATAATAATAATAATAATAATAATAATAATAATAATAATAATAATAATAATAATAATAATAATCATAATAATAATAATAATAGTAGCCGGGTTGAATGGCTCAGACGGTAGAGGCTATGACTTCCTGAGCCCAGGATGGCAGGTTCGATCCTGGCTCAGTCCGGTGGTATTTGAAGGTGTTCAAATACGTCAGCCTTCTTATGGTAGATTTATAGATTTATGGCACGTAAAAGAACTTCTGTGGGGTAAACTTCCAGCACCTTGTTGTCTCGAAAACCTTCAAAATATTTAGTTGGACGTAAAACCAATAACATTATTAATTACTAGCTTATGTACCCGTGCTTCGCTACGGGATTCTCAGAAAGACTGTCTTTGTGGTTTTCCTAACTGCAGTTAACTTAGACCTTTAAAAAAGCGTCAGTAGGTAAGTTATGTAGCGATTAAAAGCAATGTTATCATATAAAATACTCGCTCAAATGAAAAACCGCACATTTCTCACTTTTAACCAACATTACTACGGTGCCGATCTAACAGTCCAAAATTCCAGTGGTGGAATGACCAGACCGCAGACAGCCGTGAGCACTCCTCAGCCATTATTCCGTTAAAAATACACCCTGCGCATTCCAATGAGTGCCTCAGAGTAGGGCTTGAATAGCTCGAATGCTATGATGAACCAGTGCGTTACGTACCACTAGTATAACAAAATATATAAGCCAGAGGAATGGCATGCTAAAGAAGAATGTTATCTAACTCCCCAGCTACTTCCCGCCAATAGTCAGGCAGGCTGTTATACTCGCCCGGTTAGGGGTGCGCAGCTGCGACCTTGCATCCAGGAGGTAGTGGGTTCGAAACCCACTGTCGACAGCTCTGAATATGGCTTTCCGTGGTCTCCCATTTTCACACGAGGTAAATGCTGGGGCTGTACCGTAATTATCGGAATGGCCGCTTCCTTTCCACTCCTAGCCCTTTCCTATCCCATCGTCGCCATAATATATATCTGTGTTGGTGCGACGTAAAGCAAGTTTTTAAAAAAGCTGGGCAGACAGCAGTAATCCCATCTATCGGACGTGGTTGGCAAAAGAAGACGTAAATGATCGGAAATTTAATACTATATAACTTTAGTAATGTAGTATTTGTCGATAGGACCACTAACAACACAAATATTTGTGAATTAAATTTTAGGCCTTCCCCTAAACTACCATTCCACTTTGCGTGAATATAATTATTTATGGCCTAGATTGTAGCAAATTATTTCCCAACTTTGTATACCGATTTCCATCATAGGACCACTAATAGCATAAAAATTTGAGAATTAAAATTTAGGCTTCCCCTAAACTACCATTTCTTTCAGCGTGAATGAAATTATTTATGGCCTGGATTGTAGCAACTTATTCCTCGACTTTGCGTACTGATTTTCATTAAGATAAGACCAGTAATGATATTTGAGGATTAAATTTTAGGCCTTCCTCTAAACTACCATTCCTCTCAGCGTTAATAATATTATTTATCGCCTAAATTGTAGCGACACATTCCCGGACTTTACATATCGATTTTCATTAAATTCTCTTGAGCCGTTTTCTCGTGATGCGCTTACAGACAGACAGACAGACAGACAGACAGACTGAAATTACGGAAAAGTAAAAAGTGCATTTCATTGTTACTGTGGACACGACCGATACAGAAACACCATTATTTTCAATTTCTGAGCAATGTACAGATGTAGTAAGAATTCCTTACGTTTCCATCCATCTCTTGGCACAGACCAGAGCAAAGTGTAGCTTCCACTGAAGTCCCAGTCTCATCCACGGCTGTGACAATATGGAAGCTGCTGGGGTATGGGTGGTGCTGATTAATGACATTCAGAGCACAACCAGTGTGTCCGAGTGTCATGAAAGGTGTTGCTCATTGGGTTAGTTGTGCTACAATAGCACTGTCTGGCCCAGTGAGGAAAGCAATGGCAAACTACCTCACTCCTCATCTTGCCTAGTACGCCTCATTATGGTACTGCCATTGGCCGCCTCGAGTGAAACAATTGCATAGTCACTGAGACTCACTGAAAATAAATTTCAAGTGATTGTAATCATAATTCCATTTTTCCATTAGGTATAAACTGCGTTTAGATCAAAACGTGGAAACTTAATAGTTGTACAATTGTTTTCGTAAAAGTTTTTCTATGTATTTGCCTTTAGAAGTCTCGCGGGTATTGCGTGTGATTTAAGTTTTTTTCGTCGTCATTATGTGAGTGAGTTTTAATTGTGTATTGATGATTATATGTTGTACTGTTGTTGCGATAAGCCAACGTTGTCCTTAGTGTACATAACTGACCCGCGATACTTGTACAGTGGTAGAATATGATAGAATAGGATTTTAGGATGACATCTAGCGCAGGTTAAGTGTAGACAATATTCTTAAAATAACAGCATTATTCCAACAAGTTGTCGCTGAACAGGTACTTATTTTATTGCGATTATTTGAATATTTTTGATTATATTTACAAGAATTAAAACTTACTGAATAATTTATTTTGAACTTTATCTGCGATTGATGTTTAATTGATTAACTGGTAAAGTGTAATGTCGCCAGCGTCTGCTTAATTGACAGCAACGTTTGATAAAGTAAGGCACATGGTCTTAGAACACTGGAAGTATGAATGTTATCACACGAGTGTAATTAATTTATGAAATATATTTGTATAGGAAGGTATATTCATATCCATAGCTAATAAGTGCATTATCTTTGTATGAATAATCATTTCTCAAGGAAATTTTAAGCTATGAGAGTCCAAAAGGAATAATTTAGCAGAAGGTCCAGTGTTCAATATCCAGGGTGACATAACAATGTGTTTGTGAACACGTTTCAGATGCTCATGAGAATGAAGGTTATGCGTGCTCTGTTAAAATAGTTGACTTTGACACTAACAGTTTAATAGATCTTGTGTACATTATGTTCAGGAAATGCTATTTTAATGTAATTAAATTAATCAAAGCTCTATCTAATGTTGTTCATTAATGACTCATGTAATTACAGGCTAATTAACTCAGATTTAATCTCCAGTTAATCCAAATGTAATCTAACTAAATACTTTTATTAAGAATAATGTAAGGTAAATGTATTGATCCAAGTTCATAATGGTGTTACGATAATTATTTGACATATTACTGTAATTTTATGTTTATTTTCTTCGGTTCACATGTTACGTAAATTGTACTCAAGATACATTTTATTTCAGTTTATTTCATTGTAATTTAATTCCTGTTCAGCTTCCCAGATTATGTCGTTTTATTTAAATATCTCATGGTATTTTAATTGGTAGAGTTTAATTTAACTCAGTTCAATTTTAATTAATTTTCATTTACTTTTTTAATAAATTAATATTATGTAGAATCAGTCTGATCTCCTTATTTAGTAGCTTAGCCCAAACACATGGGACCGTTTATGAATCCTAAACGAATGCGAAGTGACGGATGGTCTGCGCCCTCTGGGATAAGAAAAGAAATGGTAAGTAATTGAGCAGCGCCTAGGCAGAAACCAGAAAACAACAAATTCATCCAAGAACAGGATCTTCGAAAGGATACAATATTTATATCAACATATACAAGCATATTATTCACTCCTGTAAACATGAATTGTAAAGTTCCAAAAATATGTTATATAAGGGATTTTTCTCATATAATCTGGATTTTCATTAGTCAGGATCACCTCCTGTCCTATGCAGTCCGGTAAATCGAGGTTCCACTTTATGCTACAAAACAGAGATCTCATTTACCCTCTCAGAAATAATACCTTATTATGCTACACATTTTTGTAACGAAGAATTAAATATGAACTTGAAAATTATACAGATATTTGTACCTTGTGTAAAATTACAGTAATTATGACATCAGCTCCTTTGAGTCACATAATGTGAATAAGCCGCCCGCATTTATGTTCATGTCATAAAAGGAATTCATGTATATTAAACTTTTGACATTTTCAATAAAATTAATTTTCCTTACCGTAAGTTTACCAAATTCCAAATAAGAAATCAGTTTAGGTAGATACTGTATGTGTAAACTTATATTTTTTATTTATATAAATTCTCAATCCCCATGGCACTATAAGTCCTTGAAGGGCCTTGGCCTACCAAGCGACCGCTGCTCACCCCGAAGGTCTGCAAATTGCGAGGTGTTGTGTGGTCAGGACGACGAGCCCTTTCGCCCGTTATTCTTGGCTTTCTAGACCGGGTATTTACGTAAATACAGTTGTGAAATCGAAGACGCCACACTTTCCCTAACGATTACTTGCCGGTTGAGTTTTTTTCTTTCTTTGCTATTTGGTTTACGTCGCACCGACACAGATCGGTCTTACGGCGATGATGGGACAGGAAAGGCCTAGGAATGTAAAGGAAGCGGCCGTTGCTTTAATTAAGGTACAGCCCCAGCATTTGCCTGGTGTGAAAATGGGAAACGACTTAAAACCATCTTCAGGGCTGCCGACAGTGGGGTTCGAACCCACTATCTCCCGAATGCGAGCTCACAGCTGCGCGCGCTCTTAACCGCACGGCAAACTCGTCCGGTCTGGTTGAGTTTCATAGGCCTCAGTTTGAATAGGTAAATTAAAGCCTATGAGTTAAGCCTTTTGAATTGGATATCATATGCATCCCCTTTGATGATCCATGTTACTTATTTTTCTTTGCTTTACGTTTCATCGTCACAGGCAGTTCTTTTGGCGACGACGGTATGGAAGAGGACTAGGAGTGGGAAGGAAGTCACCGTATCGTTAATGAAAGAGCCCGAGCATTTGCCTTGTATAAAAATGCATAACCACGGAATTCCTGATTCATGGCTGCCCTCAATGTGGTTGAACGAACTATCTCCCCAATGCAAACTCACAGCAAAATGACCCAAACCATGTAGCCAACTCACATTTTCTCTTTGTACTTCCTGTTATACATTTCGTTGAGGGGTTCACGAGACATCAACGATTATGCTTCGAATTCCGTGATTGAGGGCATATGGAGCATACATGTAACGAAGTGTATCTTCTTGCTTATATTAAATCAGAACGTTCCCATGAGGAATGCTCTTAAACATAAGTTTTATCATCTCATAAGTACAGGAAACAAATTAAGCCAAGCCAACATATTAAAGTAAACATTCTTGCTAATAACTTTTCAGTTATCTGCTGAGATTGCTATTTGACAGTCACTAGGAATGTAACCTCCCCATCTAAATGAATTGTAAGCATCCTGTTCGCTGCGGGAAGGAATTCACTTGATCTCTCAGTATCTCCGTAGGAGCTCTTTCCAACATTAAGGGTCTTTAATTTGAAGATAACTTGCCTGAAAGGTTGCGAAGTCCAATTCGGAACGTATATAAGATTCCTGCAGGCTGGAACCAATTTCAGCTCCCTTCATATCACTCAACAAGCAGAGCCCTTCCGTGGCTGTGTCGTAAGCACTGGACTAGCCGGAAAGTCCTCTGCCTCTAAACGTGCTTCATTGACTTTTATGTCCATTGCGCGCACAAAGGAGTTTATAGAGCAGGTCGTCGAGTGGAGGTGACTCCAGGTCATCACACTAACAGTAAGGAAGACGGTTCATAATCTGTAGGTCTTAATGGGGGATGTAGAAACGCCCAGTTCAAGGTCAGTACTCTAAATAAAATCCATTCCTTCACTGAATTATTTCATCGTGTACAGCAATTATTAATTATCAGCAGTAATTTACTTATATTGACTTATCTTTTCTCCTCAACATGTTCGTGAGGGAGTCAGTAGAATATTTTCTTCATCCCGCCGTAAGTGGATTTATTTCATCTTCCACGTGTTGTGTAGATATATGAATGATACGTCCTTATAGTGTGCTTACGGGGTATTTTCTGTCCTTTCACCTACTTTTGACGTAGAATACTCAAGAACGACAGCGATCAATTATTGACTATAAAATGGTCAATAAAAGTGAGGCCCAGATGAAACAGATGTCAGAGTGCATAGACGCAGCGATTTATACACAGATCATTATCCGGTCATTGTAAAAATCAAAATTATTGGTAAATGGAGGAATAGGCTGTATAGAAATATTCAGTGAAACCAGGAAATCCATAAGGTACATTTGACGATTGATTGATGTTTGCTTTTTAAAGGGCCTAAGATGGCAGCACGATGCTTTCTCGTTTAAAGATGACCACTGTCAAAGAACCACGTGGAAAAGTATTAGAACTAAAATCTATTCTATTGGAGTGCACGGCATTCAGGATCAGTCACAGAATAATTTTGTGATCTGGATTGCAATATGTTTGCTGCTGATGATTGGTTTTATTGGGTCATCGGCCGTCAGTAATTTGATTGTTACGATAATTATCATCATAAGTAAAAAAAATTATGACTTACTAATAAGCTGTCAACTTGAAAGATAGACAACTAGGACTGAAGATGAGCGTGCGATGGGGGACAATTTCCACACTGTGTACCCCACCTTTTCTAATGTCGATAACGGCAGCGTTCTATTATTACTTTTTATTATTATTACATTTTATTACTGTGCAGCCTAGAAGTAGACACCAGGGATTTGTTGATAGCTATGAAATATTATTCCCTTGACATCCTTCCAGGTAAATGTGTAATAATATTGTGCGAAATAATGACAATATTACTGCCAGAGAAATTGATTGTAAAGGCATATGTGTAGGGCGCTCAGAAACATATATGTGCTGTAGTATCACATATTAGTATTGTCCGACTCATTGGCTGAATGGTCAGCGTACTGGCCTTCGGTTCAGTGCGTCCTGGGTTCGATTCCCGGCGGGGTTGGGGATTGCAATGGCTTCTGATTAATTCTCATTTTCATATTCACACAACTCACTACACTACCAACCACCACAGAAACACGCAATAGTGGTTACATTCCTCCATATAGGGTTAGCGTCGGGAAGAACATAGGGCCGTAAAACAGGGCCAAATCCACATGTGCGACGCAGTTCGCGACCCCAAGAGGTGTGTGAAAAGCGGTAGGAAAAGAAGAAGAAGAAGAACGAGAATCACGTATTGATATTGTATTCTCGCATTCTGAAAAAATAACATGCAAATCTCACCTGATTCCTATTTGATTAAATCAAATTAACTTTCACTGGCCAGTGGCTAAGTAGGTAGATAAGGGTTATTCTGCCTGAAGGCAGGTGCGAACCTCCGCAGAGGTGTTCCTGAGCCAGAGTTTACGTGCTTTTTCTTTTCTTTTTCTTTCGGGGGGCCCCCAAAGCCCGCTCCCCCCGCGTGACCATCGACTCAATCTACATGGCCTCCGACATGCTATTATTTCTAAGAAGAAGAAAGAGATATCAGGGAGGAGTGGGAAGTGATACAAGGAGTATCTTCCTGTTTCCATGTCAGACACGCTACCAGGCGAGGTTGTGTTAGGTATATGGTGTTGAAGTATGGTATTGAAGGGTCAGAGAAAAACCACATAGGCAGAAAGAAGAAAGAGCCTACATGTAAAACCTGACATCTTTTGATAGCATATGCAAGGATGTGGGCTGGAGAAAGACCAGAGGTTGTGTTAGTTAGGAACAGGTAACATGCACAAAACATAAACCAATTCCTTGCCATTCCATCGCCTGAGGATCAGTCCGTCTGGGCACTGCTGTGACTAGCGCGGTCCTTGCCGGCTGCGGAGCCATGCGTCGAGTACCACTAGGGTCTGTCGCACGACTCCACCTCCTTGGGGTACCTCGTACCCAGTTTCCGATCCCGGAGAATGAGGCCAAGCCCGCCGAGGCGGGGGCCTCCTGGAAGGGGGTGGGTCATGGCGCCGGGCCTCCTTCCTCTCTGCCCGGGCCATGGCCCGGTAGACAGGGCAACTGCGATGGGAGGCCGGGTGGCCCCCCGAGCAGTTGGCGAACACCGGCGCCTCCCTAAGTGCTGTACAGGCCGTGTAGTGGTGATCACCACCACAGCGGTTGCACCTCACCTCGAGCCCACAGCTGACCTGACGGTAGCCCCACCTCAGACAGCGGAAACACTGCAAGAGCTGCTGAGGGGGACGTTTTACTCTCACCTGACTGCCGCTTCCCGCTGAGGTCCTCTCCTGATTGGCTCCTCGGTTGACTGCTTCCCTGGGGGCAGTCTTGGGTTGCGGCTGGGCGGCCCTCTCCTGGTGGGCCGGCGTCGCCTTCTGCTTCCTGGTGCGGCGTCGTCTTCTTCTTCTTCCCTGGGGTACTTCTCGGCTGGGGAAGAGGCCTCGTCCTGATGGCCCTCCTCCCGTCCTGGTGACCCCGGTGTGGCTTGTGGTACCGCTGCGTTGCCATCTGCTTCATCTCCCTGACTGGCGGCGGCGGCGTCGGTCAGTGCTAACGCTCGGCTGCGTTCCCTGTCCTGTGGGGCGCACATCGAGGTCTGCATCTCGACAGCCATGCAGGCAGGCTGTGCCTGGGCAGCAGCATCAGAACACCAAGGGGCGTCCTTCTCCACTGCTGTGCTGCTTTCCACCATCACGAGCGCTTTCCTGGTTTGCGCCCGGGTAACAGGCCCTTCCTGGTAGGCCTGCGTCTGCGTCCACGTCATCTTGGTTGGGGGTCGACGATCCTGGTTTGCGGCCTTGTTGGGCTGCGTATACTTCGTAAAGTACAGCTTTCCAACTGGGGTCGCGCCGCCGTCGTCCTCGTTCCTCGGCTCCGTCTGTGTGGCAGTCTCCTGGCTGCCGTTGCCGGTAGTGTAGTTCCTCTTGCCTGGTATTCGGGTGACCTGAAAGTAAGCAGAGAAGCTCCTCTCGTAGCGGGTGATCTGGCCTGGGTCCGTGGGGCGAATAATTATCGCCCAGGTCTCGATGTTCTCGATGGCGTCGGGGGAGAGCTCCTTCCCTGTGGCCCCATCGAGCCTCGTGAGGAGCTCGAGTATGAGGTAGGCCTCCCTGTAGGTGTTCTCCCCAGGTCGGTACTGCAACACCAGCGCAGGGGCGGCGTGGTTCAGTAGGAAGGTCCTGTGGTCGACCCGGAGAACAATCTCCCCTACTGCATCCTTGAAGTTCTCTGGTAGGTCGTCTCGAAGTTCCATCGTACCTGTCGCTTCCTGAAATAAAAATCTGAAAGAGAATAGCACAAATAGTGCTTCCTGACAATGCTCGTACTGCGTACTTAAAAGTACAGACAGTAGACAATGCTCTTTCGGAGATGTACTAACAAGTACAGCTGCCTGACTAGTACTGGGAAAGTACAGAGTGCCTGGCGAGGAGAGAGAGAGCGAGCGGGAGGAACACGTCCTTCCACTACGGCTGTCGAACTCGTCCTCTAGAGTTTACGTGCGGTACGGTGGCCAGTTCCTTTCCGCTCCTCCATTCCCTTACCCCCACCAACAGCGCGTGGCAACCCATCCAACTCCTGACCACGCCCAATGTTGCTTAAGTTCGGAGATCTCACGGGGTCCGGTGTTTCAACACGGCTACGGCCGTTGGCTGGCTAAGTAGGGTGCTCCCTTTAATACCTGAAAAACTGGTCGAGTTTGCGGGTCGGTTAGGGGCGCGCGGTTGTGAGCTTGCATCCGGATGATAGTGGATTCGAATCTCACTGTCGGCAGCCCTGAAGATGGTTTTCCGTGGTTTCCCATTTTCGCACCAGACAAATGCTGGGGCCACGGCCGGTTCCTTCCGCCTCCTAGACCTTTCCTATCCCATCGTCGCCATAAGACCTATCTGTGTCGGTGCGACGTAAAGCCACAAGCAAAAAAAAAAGTACTGTAATGTATATTTCTTCAGACAACACACAAAGGATTGGGTTCATATCAACCTTTAAATGACAATATCAGGGTTGTAGGTTGCGATCATTTTTTCCCTACGTCATGTTTCCTTTGTGAGAGAGAATTGCTGTATTTACAGAACCCTGTCACGACTGTGAGCGCTTCCATCACCGTTGGCCAGCAACGGAACTACAGTATATATTTTTGTTGCTGTAGGAAGAAAAATATTGATATTCATCGACCTAGAGTAAAGCAGTACACAAAATTTTTATTTTAAGTAATAGAATGTTTTATGTAAGTAATATATTACAAAATTTCTTTTCTGTTAATAAACTACCTACGTTTAAATTGTTTACATAACTATGTTACAGTATTTACTGTACGTGGGTATGTACTATGATCTTGTCAATCCCACGATGGGGACGTAATTGCCCTTCAGGCATTCTCACACTGATTTCATATGCTGCATTGAGGTATTTTAGCATGGTGTTGGTACTTCTGTTTTAACTTAAAAGTATTGCTACATACTGTATGTTGCATACAGCTTTATTGGGAAGAGTGTCAGAGACATCAAAGTACTCCCATACAGCCGATCTCTTCCTAATTGACATTGTTAATGTTTACAATACTGCTTACATCCCGCCGCTATTCTTCGACCTTCGCTCAACTTCTAAAGACTACACTCGGTTTTGTTCCTTTGCACAGTCATGTGTTGCAATGATAAACGTCGAAAGGGAGAGTGAATTTTGTTCATTGCGTTCCATCAGCTGTTTAGCTAGAAGAGAATGACGTTCTGTCTGATGATTTTCTGCGTGTACATACATCACATTCTGGACGCCTAATCTTAATACCCTACATTATATCTGCCAAAAGTATGATGCAAATATAAACAATTCACTAGTCCCCTCGGACGATTGTAGGCTTTGGCGCGGTTAGCAATAGGCTATGGTTACAACACACATAGACTATGGTACAACATACATACCGTGACAGTGATTTTAAACAATAAGAAGAAGATGTTTTGAGTTTTACGTCCAAAAATGTACATTTTTATGGTTTTTAGAGATGCCGAGATGTCGAAATTTAGTCCCCCATGAGTTCTTTTATGTGCCAGCTATTCTACCGTCACGACGCTGACGCATCTGAGCACCTTCACCAGACTAAACCAGTATCGAACCTGCCAAGTTGGGCTCAGAAGGCCAGATAAGCTCTTTTGTCAATATTAGAATAGATGGCATATTCAGTGGAGTGGGTGAGAGACGCCGTGATCGGATATTTTCATACTTTATTATGCGTATATAGTTGTAGTATTATCTTTCTCAAGGCATCGTCAAATTCAGATTATTTATTTTGCTCATTCATTAAGAATATTTATATCGTACCGCTCTAAAACTTCAGCGACCACTTGTACATAATTTATGCTCCATCCATCCAAGAGCGGGCAAGAGAGGGAACGTGTGACGTCATGCTGTCATCGAGTCTTCGCAAGCGAAACGAATCCGAGCCTGGACTCGAAAGTGTCGAGTACCGCGATTCCAGGCATCACTCGCGCACTACTATTCACCTTATTGTCCATTTACCACTACAGAAGCGACCACCACCACCGCCACTGACTTCAGTCAACCAGACGCAGCAGCTTACCACTCGAAATCTTCTCCTTCTGCCGCTTCTGACTACCAGGCCAAATTTCTTCCCACAACACCAGCTTCGCTGGGGGACGAGACTACCGTTCACTTCCAGTTTAAGCGGTTTTCTCCACAGCCTGCTCCGGAGGAAGAACAAGCTCCACGACGCCCTGCTCTGGACTTCAAACCTGCACCATCGACCGACATTACAAGTGCGCCTCCGCCGTCCACGGACGCCATCAATCAGCCTATTTCTGCCAATCCTCCACCCACCACCACTACACCCTGTCCACTCGGACTGTCATCCGTATCCGGCACAAGACGCCCCATCATATATTCCTGTTTGCTCCATCCTACCCCCCTCAGGAACGCATTCATTTCTGCTCTCCAACCCTGCCCCCGAGTTCCAGTCTCCCAACGCCATTTTCTCCACCATGCTCAGATTTAATATGCACCGTGAGGATATAGCGGACATCTGACAAACAATAACTGGAGTCTTCATTGAAGTTAATGGTGACACCGTGGCCACTCAACTCACCACTACAGTAGGAGCTCACCAACTTGGATCAAGTACCCCTTTTCAACTCCTCTCTTCTCAACCTATCAAAACTCCCCCGTCCCCGCCACGCCACCGGCTTCTCAGCTGTGTAATACGCGGTGTTGACCCCTCTATTACAGAAGAAACAATAATCTCCGAACTTCAAACGGAAGGCATCCCAGTCAAGAAGGCACTCAGAATCAAGAACTCCACGGGTCCCACCTATATCGTGAGAATTCTTCTGCCATCGCCCAAAGATGTCGACCGTGTTTTGGCCAGCGGAGTCTCTATACATAGACACCACCATAAAGTGGACCCATCTTGTGCCCCACCACCACAAGCCCACCGGTGTGAGCGTTATCTCATGTACAATAATCATACCACCATTCAGTGTCCCAACATGCATGAATCCCCGCAATGACATACCTGTGGAGGTAATCACGCAGTGTATTCTCACCGCTGACGTCGCCGCCCTGCACCACCTCGAAATCAGCCAGAACTCATAGCCCCTATCAGAACCATTGATCCACCTGCATCACCTAGCTGTTCCCTTTTTCAAATACCTACAGTCGAGGATCTAATTCGTTTTGTCACCATTTCATTACTAAATATCCATCCCTACAACCAACCCTTAGTTCTCACTCACTTACAAGCCGCAACAAACCAAACATTCTATATTCATATTCTCACCACCCATTCCGGCCTAAATTCGCATTTCAGCTTTACTCCGTTAGAAATCCGTTGCTGAACACATTCCCAGCCCCCTCAGCTCAAGCAAACACTTCATAGCATCGCATCCTCTCCACTATTTTTAATCACCGAATGGACTTCCATCCTGTTAAATGTAGGCTTATGCGCGCCGCACGTATATAATGCCACTCTTCACATATTTGCCCCCCCCCCCTGTCTTCAGAAGAGATCACCTAGGCGAAGGAACCAACGGAAACATTTCTAATCAGTACTGTGTTAAACTTTAGACCTTCATACATGAATGTAAAGATAAAACTCATTCATCTATGTTAATATACCACGTACTATCAAACTGTAGACTGTATTTATATATCAATGTACATGTCAAAAAAATGCATGCCCTCCCGGCATATACTGTAATAAAGTTATCCCGCTATCACTACCCCGGAAATTAAAATACCATTCCCTCCACCTCACCTATCCATCACTCCTTCCATACCACACCATCTCTCCTGGCAAGAGAGAGGGTGTTGCCCTATAGGTGGCCCACCCCACCCCTTCAGGGCGATGATGATGATGATTATGATGATGGGTTCTTATTCAAGATTGAAGAGCGAAAGGGGAGTCAGACTTTCTGCATTCGAAGCTCAAATGAAAATAAAGACTTTTAGCTCACTCGTCCTGACACATAAATAATTTCCAAATTGACGGAAATAAAAGAGTTCGTGTAAAAACACGCAACCTCAGATGGAGTCCCTCCACACCAGCCCGCAATCGAAGCTGGACGGATTTTTGAGGGATAATCGACGCATTTTATAGGACAGAAGGAATGTCCTCGAACCAGAAAGCATGGAGCGCTGGAAGCTCAGCAGTATGTAGCAGAAAGGCGAAGATAACGTGTAGACAAGGTGGAGGAGCAGGTAGAGAACAAATTCTTTTCTACTTTTCTTTGGTTGGAGGAGGCCTTTACATGCTATTTTCAGATAATCAATTTATCCTGCAGGATGATGAATATAAACTCCAGAAATCAATACATCAGTTAAACACCAATTTTCAAACGTGATAAACTTCAGCTATCCAGAACGAAAACGAAAGTTGTGGCATAGCAAGGGAAGTATCCTCTCAGAGCGACGATAGTAATTGACAATCAACCAGTAGAACAAGTCTCAAATTTTACGTACCTTAATTGTGAAATATACTTTAATGATGATGACGAGGTGAAGAATAAGCTTCATCGATTTCAATATATGTGTGGGACACTTCGCCGAACACTGGAAAGAAAAATAAGAGAGGATACTCAAATCCTATAAGACTATGGCTGTACCAACTTTGTTATATGGAAGTGAGACACGGGTGGATAAAACACGCTATAGGAATAAAATACAATAAACTGAAATGAGATTCCTAAGATAAGTGAAAGGATAAAATACGAAATGAAGAGATAAGACAACAATTAAGTATATTCTCAGTGAATGAAGGAATAGGTCTATTCCAAAACAGGATAAATCGAAAAAACCACGTTCTGAGTATGGATAACAGCAGAATGCCAAAACTTGCCCTGGAATACTATCCTACGGGAAGAAGAAATATTGGTGGTCCTATGAAGAAATGGAATGAAATCTGAGGTCGGAACAGCCTATTAATCTAATCCATGAAGAGGAAGTAAGCACGTGTTTAATTCATGGAGGCTTGCAGACGTCGAATTTGCAAAAGCGATAAATCCACAGAAGTTACTTGTCTTCCTAAGACCACGCTGTTATTCATGAGGTCATTTTTGATCTTCATTCATTTTAGGTTCCACCGTAACTCTTCCAGCCAACCAGTGGTGTGTTTTAATTTTGAAATGTGATCAAAAATTTTCTTAGTTAGCCTGTCGTTGTTCATTCCGTGCAGGTGACAATAAAACTGCAGTTTTCGTCTTTTAATTGTATCTATAATTTTCACCTTATTGCGGTAGAGGTCTCCATTTTTTCTTTTCATCCATATATATATATTCTCTTGGGGACCCAAATATTTTAAAAGTATATTTCTTTCTTTCCTTCTTTCTTTCCAGATCCTCTTGTTCAGCTCTTTTGTTCAACGTTAAATAATCTACATTATTATTATTATTATTATTATTATTATTATTATTATTATTATTATTATTATTATTATTATTATTATTATTATTATTATTATTATTATTATTATTCATGCAACTTCTCTAATCGGCAAACTGGGGACCACGATAAGCCTCACTTTACAATCTGCAATCTGGCATTTGTTCATTTTTCGCTTGATCCACATCGTCTTCATTAGCTCACTGTGTTTAGCACGACGTTCTTCTGTCCATTTAGCACCAGTTGCCCGTTTTTCGTCCCGGAAAGTCCCAAAAGTCTTAATGGCTGCTCTGAAAAGATTTCGGTCTTGTGCATCTTCTGCTTGTAGGCCCAGTTCTTTAAGATCTTTCTTGATATTAACATTATTATTATTATTATTATTATTATTATTATTATTATTATTATTATTATTATTATTATTATTAATGGTATTATTAACGTTTCTGCATAACCAATTTCAGATTAAATAAATTAATAAGAATCAGATAAATTATTAATAACAATTTTCTACGTGGAGGAGGATATGCTTCTCTTAACAAGACAAACTTGTCTCATGAAATCAACTGCCTGATATTCGTGGTTTCCTGATGAGACTGGGGAGCCGTGTTCGTTGTCTTAACATTACAGCTAATTACCTCAAGCCACAGACAGGCTGTAGGGTGCTGTGGGACTCCTTGGCGTGAATTACACGATTACAGGGACAGAGTTAGCAAGAAGTCACACAGCCAGTCTCTGTGGAGATTTGATAATGAGGAACACACTTAGGATAAGACCGGACTTGTCTTAATTCAGAAATTAATTAATTCATTAACTAACTCTACGTCAAGTTGCAGCGGAAAGCATGCAGAGCACGTAGACCACAGTACATGCGGAGCAAGGCTCTTTACAACTCTCACCACGTTATCCTCTTCAAGTGCACTGTACCACAGAATGGCGGTTACCCAGCTCCTCAAAAGGTGGATAATAAAATAAGAACATTATTGTTCTAACGGTGTCCATTTGCAGTGCAGGAATTCCATAAATTTTAATTATATGTTAAGAAACACATTCGTTTAAAGGAACATGTGTGTGTATGTGAGGAAATATGTGAATGAATAGATTAGACGACTAGCTGATTGAGGGGATGAATGAACAGCAAGAAATTACGTAAATAGTATTATTTTACACATGTTTATTTATAAAAACTTGTAAATATTGTAAATTTTGTTGTTATTTTAACATGAATATGTCTTATTCCTTCGGGTCTATCTGACGTTGACGTCATTCATTTCCCGATACAACCATGGCAAACGGTGTTCGTCCTATATACTTGGTTAGTAACGTCATCTATAATTTGCTATAAGAAAACAAACTCTTAGATGGGTGGTTTATACGTTGATATCAGAACACAAGCTCTTAGTTCGATTTCAGACGATAAGGATTTCTACAAGAGTTGCATC
This sequence comes from Anabrus simplex, assembly GCF_040414725.1. Lineage (NCBI taxonomy): Eukaryota > Metazoa > Arthropoda > Insecta > Orthoptera > Tettigoniidae > Anabrus > Anabrus simplex. Next base: position 1,655,126,324 of record NC_090265.1, read on the forward strand.
TTGCTAAGCGACTCATTCCATGAGGACGGAGGAAAAGTGTTCGAAACTCACACTAGGGATGGTACAGAAACCGATCAGTTTGTCGCACGACGAACACTTCGAAGAGCCTTCGTTCCCAAACCTCGGTGAACCGCGTACTTTCATGAACGACGAAGACGACGACGACGAGGAGGAGATGTTTTCCATTCTCCGCCCGAAATGCGGGGCGGGTCACTCACAGGGTGATGCCTTCTCTCAGGCCGGGAGATTTGAAGGAAAGAGTGAAGTGTGGCGGAGGAGAAAGATGGGAAAAACTAAGTAACGAATTCATGAAGGAGGAAAGGTGGGGCCTCTTGGCTAGGGAGATGCGAAATAGAGTGTGTGTGTAGAATCAGTAGAGTTTTATACGGGAGTGCCAAGGTTGAACTTTGGGATGAAGAGTTGTAGGGCTGCGGCGATGTGACATAGTGACATCGTAAGGAGTCTGTAGACTGTATGTGGAGGTGGGTGGAAGAAGGAACGAGTTGGGGTAAGGGGTAGACGTACGTAGTGACGAGATAGATAGGGAGGATGAAGTGGCCGGGTGCGATGACGTCTAGCGGCGGATGGATGTCTGGGGAAGGATGGAGGAGGGGAGCGAGAAGGTTCCACTTTATGATGGCGTCAGTAGATGTGCGCTTCACTGGAGACGAGGCGATGGACTGCGTCTTCTGTCGGTAAGTGGAGGCGTACAAATGAGGTCGCACCACAGGGGTTCATAATGCGGAACGCCCGCCATGCCGGAACGCCTGCTGCGTGAAGTTCATGTAGGACTTCTCGTTCAGTGATGGTGGTGGCAGCGCTGCGAATGACGCAGCTAAACATTGCTGATTGAGACGGTGGTGTCGGTGGTGAAGATGTTGGCGGTGTGGCGGCTGCTGCAGTTGAGGCAGGTTCATCGTTGATTTGCTTTCGAAGGAAGTTGCGGGGTGGGACACGTAGAAGGCTGGGGCATTCAGGGGTGAGTTGCATGGGAAGGGATGAGGCCATTACTAGTGAAGGATGGGAGTAAGTTAAAGTTGTGGTAGGAATGTACCGAAGGGTGAAGGCGGAGGTCGTTGTAGTCGTGGTGGTGGTGGTATTGGACATAATAGTAAGAGCGATGTGTAATCTGTGATGGCAAACTTCCAGTGCGGAGTTCGGATGTTGTTTAGTTGAGTTCGGCAGGGAGCTGACGTAGAGTTGATGAGCAACCCGGCCTAGCAAAAATAGAAGGAGATGCTGTGGAGTTCAGCGACGTCCAGTAGCAGAGATGTCGATGTTCAAGGATGAGCACGTCACTCCGTTTATGGTTGATACGAATGCAAATCGTCGGCGAGTCAGACTCCGAGTAAAGCCCAAGCATGCCCTCTACATGGCAATGAAGATTCTGTATCTCCGTTTCACCGAAGGTTTGTTCTCCACAAGCAAAACCACCGGTGATGTTGTAAACTTCACTTGCACCGACGTAGAAGACAAGAACATTTTGAAGGGCTGTATCTTGCGAAATCTCCAGTTCCTGAAAATCTGTTCCCAAATCAACAGAGTAATGGATCAAGGTGTTTGAAATTTTCTGTCAGCTAGTTAAACCCACAGTATTCTTAACTTTGTGCATAGAATTGTGGATACAGACTCGCTCTCTCACCTTCTAAGCCCGAAACCATATACCTGATTCTATGCTCTACTGTGTAAAGGGGAAAATGTACGAGCGCAAAGCTTCTTTTTGGGTCGATCGGTATTCTTGGCTCAATACAAATCTCCATTTCACACTACCGTGTGCTAAATTTTCATTTCTAGGTAACTACAGCATCTTACCTCTACTCTGTTTGCCATGTTCAAGACTTCCTCTACTCTTACTGTTCTTACCTCCTATGTATAGCCGCAAATCTAACTGGAAAAATACAGGGTGTCTTTAGATGTGTCCTTTTCTGTCCTTTTTTTGGTCAAATTTAGCCAAATTTTTTTCTTCTCACCACACCGAGTCAGTATCTGTTCGTGTATGAACCAATCTACCGTTTTCTTCTTCAGTATTCCCCTGTAACATTTGAAATGAAAACTTACAACCTGTTTTCCAGTCATTGATTTCATTGAATGAAGCCTCCATCTTGCGGTGAGGATAGGAATTGCGCCGGCTGCCGAGGCCTGTCGCACTCCTCTGGGGCAATGATTAATGACTGATAGATGAAATGATAGTGGAGAGTGTTGTTGAAATGAAAGATGACAGAAAAAACCGGAGTACCCGGAGAAAAACCTGTCCCACCTCCGCTTTGTCCAGCACAAATCTCACATGGAGTGACCGGGATTTCAACCACGTAACTCAGCGGTGGGAGACCGATGCGCTGCCGCCTGAGCCACGGAGGCTTTCTCCTGTAACATCTATAATGTCTAATTTTATGCACCGATCTAGAAACCACATTTATACACTTGAAAGACACGATCTTCACTGGATCTTTCACAGTTCTTTCAAAATGATGATAAATAGAAAATACTAATCTGAACTTCAGATTGTCAGACCAGTGTTATTACTATTAGTGAGGAGGCGATAAACGCGTACCATACTGTAGTCACGGACTTCTCGTGAAGCTGGTGGTGGTTTGATCCCGATCAATGTGAGTGCGATGTTTGTACAGAAATATAACTTTCTAGATGTTCAGATTCCACGTAAAAATGTAAGTTTTCTGGCTCACTTCTGTTACTACACTGACTCCTGCTCACCCATGGCGCAACAGCCCTGAAGGGCTATGGCATACCAATTGACCGCTGCACAGCCCGAATGCCTGCAGATTATGAGGTGCCAGCACGACGAATACTATCGGCCGTTATTCTTGAGGGGTCGCCATTTCACCTTCCGATAGCTCCTCAATTGTAATCACGTAGGCTGAGTAGGCCTCGAATCAGCCCTCAGATCCAGGTAAAAATCCCTGACCTCCGTGTGAAAGGCAAGCAAGCTACACGCTACTCCGAAACCCAGGGGCCGGCACTTACTCCCAACTATAAAGTCAAAATTCACGCATCAGGTATGCATTCGACAAATGTACGATCATATGCCCACATATCCCCATACTATAGACAGTTATCTCGGTTACGACTGAATGGCAGACGTCGACTCCATGCATTTACTTTGGTGTATCAAGTGCTTTCTGAAAATACTCCTCCTTACCTATCCACCAGATTTCGCTAGCTTAGTTCACTACACCTGTTCAATACCCGGTCATGTTGTACGCTGGAAATTCCTGTACATCGAACCGTATTAGCGGCTCTTGGTGAGGCTGTGACCCGAAAATTGCGCTGCAACTGTACAGAAATTTGATTCGACCTCTCCTGGATTATGGAAGTGGATGCTTTGTTACGGCTTCCAAAACATTGTTAACTAAACTAGACAAATGTCAGTAAAAGGTCCTTAGACTCTGAATAGGAGCAATGCAGACTACACCTAGAAAAGCTCTGCTACTTGAAACACTCGAACCTCCTCTCCATCTAGGAAGGCAGTACCTAGCGGGGAAATATATTTTCAAACTTTTTCAATACAGGAAGTCTCCAATACTTCACAAGATATCCAAACTGACTACCCTAGTACTGACTTCACGCTACTGGAGAAAGAAACGTCAACCGATCCTAGTGGATGAATTTACCAATCTCAGTGGTTGCAGACGTATTATAAGCACTACAGATACCCATCCCAGTTTTAACCGTTTTTTTGAAACTACTATTGAGAAACTAGATATTCGACTAGAAACATCATTTGAGATCACTTTGAACTGTAACGATGTCAGCCTGAAACGTTACCTGGCAGAATGGCCACACGTCCGACAAATCTACACAGATGGATCAAAGGACTGTAATACAGTGGGTAGCGCCTATATCGATGTTCAATCCGGCAGTTGTGGTAAATTCAAGCTACCTCCGACAGCATTTATATTTACGGCTGAGCTTACAGCCATTTTGGGGGCCCTCGAATACGCTGCAAATCTTCCTGAGCGGTTGATTGTGGTGTTGTCTGATTCTAGATCAGCACTGCAGAGTCTACAAACCATTAACTCACGGACATCATCCTTGATTCTCGTACACGAGATTATTGCACAGGTACATCGACTTGAGACACAGGGGAAGAAAGTTTCATTTGTGTGGGTAAAAGCCCATGTAGGAATCCCAGGCAATGAGCTAGCAGACAAAGCAGCACGATCTGCTGCCACTGAAGGCCAACAGACCTACACGACAGTTGCAGCATCGGATTACACCTCCTTGCTTCGTCGACGGCAATTGACGGCGTGGAACAACGAGTGGCATGATACCTCCCAACAACACGGAAAACACTATGCCACTATCCATCCAGATATTCCAAACGTTCTTTGGCACCATCAGCGTCCCTATTCGCGTCAATTCATCTGAGCAATCGCAAGAATGAAGTTTTATCATGGTTGTTTCCCTCAGGATCTGCACAAAATCCAAGTACTACGATCTTCCTTCTGTTCATGTTCAGCTGATACAGTTGCCGATCGTAATCATATTTTCTTTGGATATCCACACCACTTTGTACGCACTACTTGCCTATTTCAAAATTTATTGGCATTGGGATACCAATTACCCCCTATTCTTTCGTCAATTCTCCACAAAAGTGACCAATCTGCTTACTTTGAGTTATATGCATTTCTTTCTGACATTGGACTGCGAATCTAAGTCCTTCACCTAGCATCGAACTTACCCTATCAGTACTACAACACTCCTACCTTCTTTTGATCCACGGCCTAGTCACGCGTACCACTGGATGTCCTCATAGGCCTTATGATGAGAAGACGAATCCATCTCTCCTGTCTCCGAGCAATAAATAAATTAAAAAGTTCCTATAAAAATCCCTTTCATTCATAATTCACTGGCTGAGTGGGCTTCGACCCGAATCCCCCCCACCCCAAAAAACGCAACCTACAACAGATCGTTTACGATCATCGCAACGAGCTGGCGGAATGAGGTCCCAATGACATCAGGGAAGCAAAATCTAGAACAACATTTAAAATCCTTTGCCATCGTCATCTTATAAGCACTTCCAGACTTCCTTGAGTGCGAATGGGATGCATGAATGAGAGTGAATATGGTTGTTTATTGTAACGTGATCCAGTTTATATTTCAGCTATACTTTTCCTACTTTATTTAGTTTAGTTAGTGATACATTACTTAGTTCATTTTATACTTTAGGATGTAAAGATTTAATACATTTTAATTAGGTGATTTCAATTTTTGAACTGTTACCATACATTAAAATGAAGTTGTGGAAATTCTTACATTGTAAAAGTGTAAAAATAATATTGTAAATTAATACTCATTTATGTACATGAAGTGCTTAAGTGTAAGAAAGCGTCGGAAGCCCTAACTTCACCACAATAAAGTCACTTTGATAGTAATAATCATAATAATAATCTCCGAACTCGTCACTAAGGTCCTTGGAGGTAAAAGCTCAAACTGTATTTATCCAGGAACGCTTCGATATACAAAAAAATTGATATTCTAATCGATAATGAAAGTATGGATATGTCGATATCGAAAGAAAATATCGATATTTCTGGACATCAGACGTTTTATTCCAAAATGCAACGATTTGAAATTATATTGAATTGAGCTATATTAAAATCAGTATAACGGCAATTTAAAAAAAAGGCGACATAATTGAGAGAATGAAATATAATACTGTATAAAGATATAACGATGAAAATATTGTGTGTAATATCATGAACAAAAGGTAGTTGTATTCGCAGTGAATTTGACATGTTTAGAATATTACTGTGACATTTCACTGTCTATTTTTGTCTAATACTAGACGCTGGATCAATTTTTGTAACTAAGAGTAACTTTCACGATAAACTACAAACACAGACACATTATATACGACGAATAATACAAATGCCTACAAAATGCATCTCGCCATCAGCAGCTACCCAAGACACACCCAGAACTTGGACAACTGAATGGAGAGCCAGCAATATAACGACAACAGTCCTTATTCTTGATCACTACTTTTCTTTCTAGATTAAAATACAGTACTTTGCATCTTTCTTTTAGTGTATTATACTCTTGAAATTTACTCGTAATTATAGACTAATATTGTGCCCATTGTTCGAATAATACCACTAATCCTTAATTTTTCTAACGATCTTCTCGATATCCATTATAACATATCGATATCAAAAATATAGAAACAAAATATCTATACCGAAATATCGAAAATCAGTACAGAAGTATCGATATTTACACGTACCGACAATATCGCAACATCTACATCCGCACCTTCTGTTTTATGCCTGGTCACTTTTGCCCCTAGAAATTAACCTAGCAATCATTTGTTTGTGTAACTGGAGCGAGAATCGAGGCCATGTGCCACTTCAAACCTGGAATTTTATTTTATAATTATTTCCATTTCCTGACGGAGAATAGAAACCAACTCACTCTGGGTGAATCAAGCTCATCCTTTCCAGACTCTACTCCCACTGCTCGTATTAATATATTTTGCTCGGGTAATATATTCTCACTTTGCACCTTACTAATTTATTTCTGAATTTCTACATCTTTGGGTTCTTTTCAGTTTTCTCTTGCCGTCAATTTTATAACAGCCACAACGTCTTAGCTAACATTTCAATGTTGTTTTGAACATTTTTATTAATGCCTTTCAACATAATTTGCATATATTACTTCATGTTCTATTTGCCGAACATTTAGCATTATGAATACCTCGCTGTTAACAACTCCATTATTATTATTATTATTATTATTATTATTATTATTATTATTATTATTATTATTATTATTATTATTATTATTATTATTATTATTATTATTATTATTATTATTATTATTATTATTATTATTATTATTATTATTATTATTATTATTATTATTATTTTACTTTGCTATTTGCTTTACGTCGCACCGACACATATAGGTCTTATGGCGACGATCGGACAGGGAAGGGCTAGGAGTTAGAAGGAAGTGGCCGTGGCCTGGTGTGAAAATGGGGAAACCACGGAAAACCATCTTCAGGGCTGCCGACAGTGGGGTTCGAACCTACTATCTCCCGAATACTGGATACTGGCCGCACTTAAGCGACTGCAGCTATCGAGCTCGGTATTATTATTATTATTATTATTATTATTATTATTATTATTATTATTATTATTATTATTATTATTATTATTATTATTATTATTATTATTATTATTAAGAAGATATCTATGGAGCAGAAAGAGGTGAAAGAAGATGCGGGCGTTGAATGGGTCTAACTATGATATCAGAAATTGAAATAAAACTTCAAATAAAGGTTATATTTCTTTCAGAATTTCAAACTTGACATTCCTTTTTTCAGTGAGTGAACATAACAACATGACAGGTAAAAATAGCAATCTTGAAACAGGAATTGGAAACTCCAACAATCGGTAATTTAGAATTTTTTGAGATTCAGGCTCCGAATTTACAAGTTTTGAGCTTCAGGCTCCAAATTTACAATTACCGCAGAGAAGGAGAGATATATCCCAGTACACAGTGTTCACGAGCAATAGGCTCCAACAGTAACAATTTACGGCCTTCCCAAGGCACCTCTCAATATTATGGAAAACTTAGAAAAGAGCTTACATCCTCTCTAACATTAACAGATTTTTAACAGCCCGCTTAAGGCAACATTACACAAAATCTTACGATCTCTGTCCTCTCTAGGCACAATTTACTATTTAAATTTATTTCACACAGGGGTATCCATTATCCATCCTACTGGGTCTTCATGAAAAAAGAACAGGTTAGATTACGGGCCCGAACACAAAATGAATGGAGGCGTATACTTGCACTCCTAGAACTTTTAAAACCCTAATTGGGCTCTCGGTCCGATGATGCAGGGGATAATCGCAAGCTACTGAGGTGACTAGAGTGGAGATTAATCTAATACTTTACCGAATAGAGAAAAGGTTACAAATTCTACCCTCAAACCAAGTAGAAGGGGAGCTCCAGAGGATAACTCACTCTCTATCCCCGATTTACAGTTTTCAGAACTTATGAAATTTTACATTAGCCGAAAGAAGGTTTACATTTTCGAAAACAGGTTACATAGTTAGAAATTAGGACCTTCCCCTCGTGTAATTCTGCGGTTGTGGCTACAGAAAAATAAGTTTGGTGGACATTACCTTGGCTGCTGCTCTGCCTTGCGAGGAATGAGGTGCCTCGCCTCCTGCCTTAACACACACAATCACTCAGAAATACGGCGATCAAGAGACGGTAGCCAGAAAAGCCGCAGCTTATATACCCGAAGGGAAGGTTCGACAGGATTCTGGACTAATCCGGACACAACAGCCTCTCAATTTTATTGGCAAATTCAAAAGCGACAAGAAGCCTGTGATAGGCTGAAAAATAATTACAGAAAATTCCTATTCACCAGACTCAAAACTGGCGGAATAAGAAAGAAGTGTTGCCAACCCACAAATAAATGAACATTGATACAGTTATGAAACCCTAGAAACACAAAACGTCTTTAAATTACCAGTTCTTCCACCTTGCACCAGAGTGCATGACCAGAGTTTTTGTAATGCCATCTGTGGAGGAAATTTTAAACTTCTTGAAGTAAACCAAAATAAATCCAATCAGTTTAAGAAGCTTAGAAATGACAAACTTCTCAGTTATTCAGTAGTGACATCTTCTGATTACTGTCCCCACTCCCTGCAGCAGCAGTTTCCCGTTTTGTTGGATAGATAGAGTTCATTAAGGCCCTTCATTTGAATGCGCGGAGTTGAGGTGTACCTCTCGGTATTATTATTATTATTATTATTATTATTATTATCATTATTATTATTATTATTATTATTATTATTATTATTATTATTATTATTATTATTATTATTATTATTATTATATTTGCGTTTATTTATGGTGGTGAAGCTAAGACTCATGGTCCTCCCTTACACATAACTACACTTCATTAACAGTGTAAATTTGAGAAAAAATATTCAGAAACTTATCTTAAAACTACCATTACAAACTACAAACAAAATATGAAACAAAATAATATAAACATTACAAATATTGTTAGTCTTTGATATCTTTGATACTTTATTATTTTTCTCTAGATCTACAGTAATAATACCCATTTGATCCTTTAAATGAAAAAAATAACATGTTCAGCCCATGCCAAAATTCACTCTTTCAAACTCTACATACTGTACAGAAAAAAGAAAAGAAAAATAAAACACACAGCGAACAAAAATGAGCAAACAAAACAATATTAATAAAAATTAAAAAATCAAACGTACTCCATGGGCATGCCATGAAATTCCTCAGATACTCCGGAAACGTAACCCCCAAAGTGAGGGTCACCACGGTAGTCATCCTCGGCCCTTTCATGCCACGTCCAACGTCCTTGCTGAATATTCCTGTTGTTTTCCCAGAATGTGTAGTTTAAATAAACATAATTAAAATATATAATAAAGTTGAAATAAAATCAGCAGTATTAAGAATGTCAAAGACCTTCATGCCTTTCTTAACTAGACACGCAAACCCTTGCACATTCCATTCCTCCTACCTTATTTTACTTAACCCACTCCAGGTTGCTGAGTCCAGACTTACGTTACATTCTGCCATTGCGTATTCATGCTCACGTATGCTCACGTTGCAATTTTATCCTTGTCAGCCATGCTTAATCAATTTAAATACCAAGCCATACTCCAACATTAAATACAACTTACTCATGAGTGCACCACCACTTCTCCATACCTTTCCAACACCACATTTCAGCATATACCACCTCTACTTCCAACACCACATTTCAGCCCTAGCACACACTCGTCTACCATCAAATAAATCTCCATCTACAAATACCACACACTCATACACCATCACAACCTTCAAAATATCACTTCATCTTCACCTACAAATACCAAACACTCATTCCTCAACACTACATTCTTACATCTAACAATCTTTATTTTCACTACTCCCTATACTATTGTTCTTTTTACTTCTAGTGACTACACCCTTCTCATTTCTACCTGAATCCCACATGTCTGTCAGTTTTCTATACTTTCCTGTTTCTCTGCGACCTCTTTTGGCCGCCGCTTCATCACCATCTTCACTCTGTTGTGTTCTTTTGCCTCCACCTTCAGCTCCCATCATCTCCGTTAATCTTTTGCCCTTGCCTCTTTCCCAACTCCTATTGAGACATCCTCCGGTTGCCTCTGACGTCACCTTTTTACCCGTCACTTCCCTTACTTCACTGCTTTCACTCCTCTGCCTTTCTTCTTCACTGCTTATGGTCACCCTTTCACTTGTCGCCTCTTCCTGAACTTCTTCACTGTTAATGGTTACATTTTCACTTAGCGCCTCTCTCTGACCCTCCTCACACATTACACTGTTACTGTTATCTCTCCTCACTTCCCCACCTCTCGCTGCACTGCTCATTTTTTCTTCGTCTTTTTTAATCTTCATTTCTAAGTCCAGCAGTCTATTCACAGACCAGTTCCTCTTCCAATTTCTGCCTGATACCACTAGCTCTTGTCCTTTAATAGTAGCTCTCAGTCCTTGATTTATCGCACGTATCTTGTGTTTTCTGAGTATTTTCTCATTCCTAATAGCCTCCCATCCCACGTCTCTCTTGATCCATATTTTTTCTCTCTGCATGTTACTCGAATTGCCTATCACAGCATCAGCCATCAACGTAGAAAACAGTTCTACTTTGATAGGCCTGTTGCCCCTAGTTCTTCCCACTCTCTGTACGTCATCTATGTCCACTTCGCTAAAGTTAAGTTTCAATTTCCCCTGTATTAAGTCGACTACTTTGTAAAGTGTACATACTTTGTCTTCTCTCACCTCCTCAGGCACCCCATAAATAAATAAGCACTTCTTCCTTCGATTCAATGTATTGGCATTCACTTCCGCTTTCAATTTCAACGTCTCCTCTTCCAGTCGTCCTATTCTTTCTCTTAATATTGCCACTTCCTCGTCGTTCTTTCTCACTTGTGATGTTATATCGTCCGTCATTTCTCGCAGCCATAACTTCATTTTTCCAAACTCCCTGGTTTGTTCTTGGATCAAATATTCTTAGTCACCATCTTAAAATTATCATTACAAATTAAAAGATGAATATTATTTATTTATCGTATGGTTTATAATCACATCACAATAACATTATTTCAAAACTATTTACACGTCTGAACACATCTGAACACTACAACATAACCACAGTAAACGTACATTCACACACACATTCACTCTATCAGATTCATTCAGCCTGGCGGCACACATCGAGGAGAAGCTCACGGCAAGACGACTTAAAGGAATTTAAGTATTCTATGGCTCTAATGCTATGGGGGAGAGAATTCCATATTCTAGCTCCATTCGCAACAAGGGAACGGCTAAATGCTGCTTACTGCTGAGAGGGTTAGCAAGTGTACTGCCGGAGTATGTGTTAGGCTGGTGAAAAGAGGATAAGAACTTGAGTTGTGAAGATAAGTAGTATGGGATTTGCTCGTTTAATATTAATAATGATACGTGGAGGTTTTTACATTGTTCAAATTTTAGAAGGGAAATTTGACAATAATAAGGGGTAACATGAACATCATAGCGTAAGGAGAAAATATATATATTGTGTGAGTTCATAGCACGTTGTAATCGGTTTAGTTTTTCTCTCGTGGCATCAATTAATACTACGTCACAGTAGGAAAATATAGGGAGGATAAAAATGTTTATAAGCCTAATTCTCATGTTTAGTGGCAGCATATTTTGATATTTTATTGGGTGAGGGGAGGCGTACACTTCTCTACAGATATTTGTAATGTGCTCACCCCTGTTAAGATTCTCGTTCATAATTACTCAAGATTTCTTACCGAGTCTTCATACGGAATAATTTTACTAGATAAGTTAGTGGAGGAATTTTGTTTTGTTTTTTGTCGCACTAATTTGTTTCATGCCCAACAATAATAGCTTTAGATTTTGATGGATTGATTAAAATATAGTTTTCAAGAGCGTATGCACTTTAAGTCAGAGTTCGTATAAGCTATTGCTTCATTGATGTCTGAAATTTTGGAATGATAATGGACTTGTTGATCGTCATCATACATGTGGTATTTACATTATCTAATACTTTTTGTTGTATTCTTTGTTGAAGGAATTGAAAGGGCAGTAGTAATTGTGCATCAGAATAACGTCTGCCTTGATGGAATCACATAAAATAAAACGGCCACTAAAACGTAGTTCAGAAATTGTATTGCAAAGGATAATACCAAGAATGGGTATGCACAAGAATATTAATATCATTGAGGAAGTATTCATTACTATGAGTACATGGAAGAAGAATAGAAGAATGTTTGAGGACGGAAACTAGTGGACGAAGTAGCATTGGACGACAGAGTATCATCGATGAAATGTTTGTGGATATACGGCAGTGAATTAAACGTCCTGTAAACCAATCACCGTGTTATTTTCGAGATACGTGATTAGTACAGTGTCTTAGCAGCGGGCTTTTCACTCAGGAGGTCGATCCTGGTGGATCGGTAGGTGGAAATTTTAACTATATAGACATATGGTGTGAAGAAGAGTATTCGATCGTAAACTGTCATCGCTTCAAAATCCAAAATCAACCAGGGTGGGATCGATAGCTTCAAAATACCTTCAGATCATACGATATTATTATTGGCAATGACCTTATTACTAGTGCAAACATTGGAATTTTTTTCAACAAACTTGTAGGAGGAGGCGCCATACATAGCGAATAATGCTTCAATGTATCTATACCAAGCATTTGACGTAAACATTCTTAAACTGCAAGAATCCGATGGTATTTGTTGGTGCTCAGATACGCCTGACTCGTTTCCGTAGATTTACAAGGTCGTGATAAGCGACCTGTAGGACAAAATTCCGGCAACTAGACATCTTCGAAGACCTCAAAATGAGTTAAGAATATGTAAAGCAAACAGCATTAATTAATTACTTATTCCATTATTTTACGGCAGTTATGTAATGCTAACCGCCTCTGTGGTGTAGTGGTTAGTGAGATTAGCTGCCAACCCCGGAGGCCCGGGTTCGATTCCCGGCTCTGCCACGAAATTTGAAAAGTGGTACGAGGGCTGGAACGGGATCCACTCAGCCTCGGGAGGTCAACTGAGTAGAGCTGGGTTCGATTCACACCTCAGCCATCCTGGAAGTGGTTTTCCGTTGTTTCCCACTTCTCCTCCAGGCACATGCCGAGATGGTACCTAAATTAAGGCCACGGCCGCTTCCTTCCCTCTTCCTTGTCTATCCCTTCCAATCATCCCATCCCCCAACAAGGCAACTGTTCGTAATAGCAGGTGAGGCCGCCTGGGTGAGGTACTGGTCATTCTCCACAGTTGTATCCCCGACCTAGGGTTTGAAGCTCCAGGACACTGCCCTTGAGGCGGTAGAGGAAGGATCCCTCGCTGAGTCCGAGGGAAAAGCCAACCCTGGATGGTAAGCAGATTAAGAAGAAAGATGTAATGCTCAAATTTGTATAGCTTCTAACTCGAATAAATAATTAATTGTTTTACGTACTAATAGTTTACAAGACTATAAGCAATTTTCTTATAATATACTATACTACCTCAAAAGTACTCTTCAAGTGATCCACGTAACTTCTGTCCTAAACGTAATTTTGTTTCTGTTCTTGTTCTTGTTACAATTTACTTTACGACTCACACACAGATAGTTCTTATGACGACGATGAGATAGAGAACGGATAGGAGTGGTAAGAAAGCGGCCGTGGCCTTAATTGAGGTACAGCCCCATCACTTGCCTGGTGTAAAAATAGAAAACTTCGGAAAACGATCTTCAGGGCTGGCATCAATGGGGTTCGAACTCACTATATTCCAAATGCAAGCTCACAGCTGTGCGACCCTAACTGCATGGACAACTCGTTCAATTTTTGTCTGTGGTTAGAATTTCTATACAAGTAGTTAAAGGATTACAAAACAGGAGAATCAAAACAATATCCCAAGCTAAAGAAAAATCAACTTCATTTTCAAGAATAATAGGTGAATTCACGTGATTCCTAGTCGGATTTGCTGAGAGTTCAAGTAGCCTAGTGAGCTTCAATAACAGTTACCCTGTGACTGCTGCGTTGGAGTATTTCCATACAGAGCCGCTCCACTTCAGGCTGTGAGAGAAGTAACCCCTGCAAACGTTAAATCAGTTGAGAAATGGCAGCGTGAAAAGAAGACGAGAACAGAGCTACCTCCGAGATCGCTTTGAGTAAACGTAAAGATATGTAAATGTGACATGATAGAGGCAGAAAAAAGTACCAGGGAAGTGGAAGAACGTAAGAAACCGTAATACTGTTTCAAGCCCCATACATACGCATTGGGTGTAAAGGGGAAATGTTACTACATGCCAGCCTTCTTGGTGACTGGTTCCAGGTCGTGACTAGCCCAGACTTTGAGTGGAATAGTTTAACGTGTGTCCGCCTCTGTGGTGTAGTGGTTAGTGTGATTAGCTGCCACCCCCGGAGGCCCGGGTTCGATTCCCGGCTCTGCCACGAAATTTTAAAGTGGTACGAGGGCTGGAACGGGGTCCACTCAGCCCCAGGAGGTCAACTGAGTAGAGGTGGGTTCGATTCCCACCTCAGCCATCCTCGAAATGGTTTTTTACTTCTCCTCCAGGCAAATGATGGGATGGTAGCTAACTTAAGACAATGACCGCTTCCTTCCCACTTCCTCGTCTATCCCTTCCAATCTTCCCATCCCCCGCAGGGCTCCTGTTCAGCATATCAGATGAGGCCACCTGGGCAAGGTACTGGTCTTCCTCCCAAATAGTATCCCCGACCCAGGGTCTGAAGCTCCAGGACACTGCCCTTGAGGCGGTAGAGGTCGGATCCCTCGCTGAGTCCGAGGGAAAAACCAACCCTGGAGGGTAAGCAGATTAAGAAAGGAACTTTTCCTTTTTTTTTTTTTTTTCTTTACGTCGCACCGACACAGATATGTCTTATGGCGACGATGGGATGGTAAAGGCTTAGGAAGTGGAAGGAAGCGGCCGTGGCCTTAATTAAGGTACAGCCCCGGCATTTGCCTGGTGTGAAAATGGGAAACCACGGAAAACCATCTTCAGGGCTGCCGACAGTGGAGCTCGAACCCACTATCTCCCGATTACTGGATACTGGCCGCACTTAAGCGACTGCAGCTATCGAGCTCGGTAAAGAAAGTTTAACGGGTTAGTCAATGTACAGTCGCTTGAAATGATTTCATCACAGTATCACGCAATAAAAATCCAAGATTTCTTCTCTATTATTATATAGTCAGTTATAACGTAAATAAAATATAAAAGGTTGGGAGCTGCTTCGGTGCCACGGCAACGGATCTTTTGGGCGTAGAATACGTCACTTGGCTGCTGGGTGTCGGTTGGTACACAAAACGTTTAGGATTAGAGAAATAAAATTTACACAAAAAAGCCGTGATTTGTGTAGACAATGCAAAACTGCAACAGTTAGATTATTTAAAGTATTAAGTTTTCTTTTTTTTTTGTTTTTTTTTGTTTACAATTGGGTTTACGTCCACCGAACATAGAGAGATCTTACCGTCTTCTGGGTTGCTGACAGTGCGGTTTGAAACCACTATCTCCTGGATGCAAGCTCACAGTTGCGCGCCCCTAACCGCACGGCCAACTCGCCCGGTTTAGGATGTGTTATCTCCCAGGATGGTAGCATACTAAGTGAAAATGAATCAAGGTGCAGTGAAGCTAATGTAGTGAGCTTGCAATTGAGAGCAACAATGTTCTGCAAGAAAGAAATCAGCTCCCGGACGAAACTATATGTTTTCAGACCAACTTTGCGGTACAGGTGTGAAAGCCTGGTGTACTCAGGATATATTATTCGTGAGCTAGAAGTAGTAGATTTGAACGTCGCCAGAATGATTGCTATTACAAGCAATGGATGTACGGTACTCAGAATAAAGATAAACGCTAAGTTATGATCGAATTCGAAAGATGATAATGATAATTGTTACGGAGATCTCCGTGGTAGACGCGAAAGAAGGTGCGGGCTGGAATAGGTCTCAACTACAAAAGTTCGAATTAAAATTTCAACAAGGTTATATTTTCAAAACTTAACAATGCTAACATAGAATTTTGAGCGTACAACAAATAACAACAGTTAAATCAGGTACGCAGCAACTTTACAAATTCTGGGCTACAGGCCCCAAAGTCTGAGCTCCCAGCTCACACCCACAATTTAACAAAGGGCAGAAAACCCCTTCATTACATGGAGCTCTTGCTTCCGCTTAATAATGTCAGGCCTCCTAGAGGCACCTTCCAAAATACCAGAAAGAGCTGACCTGCTCTCGATTTTTTACAAGCCTTATCATAGGCCACAACAACCCTTACTCCTAACTGCCCTCAAGGCACACATACAGTGAAACAGGGGTATCTAATACCTAACCTACAGGGCCTTTGCATGAAGAAAACAAAACATCAGAATGAGTTACTGGCCCAAAGTACAGAAAGAACTGGAGGCGTGAACTTGCACTCCAAAACACACCTTTAAAACCTAAGTGGCTCTAGGCCGATACACAGGGGCTAGTCCCAAGCTAGGGAGGTGACCCGTATGAGAAAACTTTATTACATTAAGGAAGAGAAGAAACGGTTATAAAAACGTGGTCACCTCAATTTCAAAATGAAGGGGAGTTCGAGAGGGTAAAGCACTCTCTATCCCCGCTTTACAGTGAAAGAGATTTGTAGTTTTCACACAGACAGAAGAGGAATTTACATTTTAAAGTGGTAGGTCACATATTAAAGGTTTCGAACCCTCCCCGAGAGTTAAACTGCTGAGCAAGCAAAAAATAAAGATGCTAAAAGGCCATTACCTTGTTGAAGATCTGCTGTCTGAAGAACGAGGTGCTTCCCGCCCCCTGCTACATATTCACACACTGAGTTAGATGTTATACTAGTGGCCAGGAGACAGGAAAAACAGCAATTTTTATACCCTCGCGGAAAATTCGAGACCTTTCAAGAATGAGTAGACACACCCTCTCAACTTTATTGGATAGCTTAGAGCTACATATCCATATCGAAGAAGACATACATGATTGGCTGAAAATTAATTAAAGAAATTTGGTATTGGCTAAGTTCAAAACTGGCGGAAGGAAGGATTAATATTGCCAACCCAAAAAATAAAAGAACAAAATTTAGTAAAGACAACAACTTTTGAATACAAAATTTCTTCAAGAAAGTTCATTCCTTCGCACCAGAGTGCGTAATCATAGTTTTTAGTAGCGACATCTGTTAGAGAATGTCCACACTTCTTGATCACTGAAAAACAATAAATCAAAAACACTCAGTGACATCATCTGATAAACCGTAGAGTTAGTTAGGTTTTTAAAGTTCAGGGTTTCTCCTGTAGAGTAGATTAAATTGGCGCAAGATTTGAACTTGCGTCGTAGAGGTGTACCGCCCGGTACAATAATAATAACAAGAGTAATAATAATAATAACAACAATAATGGTGTGTGGCCTCCGGATAGGCCTGGTGCAGGTCTTCCGGTTAGGCTACCTGCGCGTATGTGAGGATAGGGCCCTACCTAAAATGAACTCTAATGAGGGCACAGACATCCATCTCTCGAGCCAGAGGCATTAACCAATGTATATTAAAGTCCCCGAATCGAGCGGGAATCGAACGTGAGACCTCCTGGATATAACTACCCCTTTAGCCAAGGAGCCGGACTAAATTCGTGTCCTCGTCCCGATGTTGTGCAGCTCTTTTCGGACACACATCCATTGAATATGACCTGCATGTACCGTTTGAAACGAATTCTAGCCTTCTTGCTATTTTTAATTATCTTTCAGTACCGGAAATCGATCCCGGGCCTATAACGACGGCAGCTAACAGCGCTAACCAGTATGCTACGAAGGTGGACAACTGGATTAAATGAAAGCGGTACGCATAAACCAGTGAATGGAGGAGGGCAGACTATCTAGGGGAATAACGGACTCAGTCTTGGAGGGTCAGAGAAGTAGAGAGAGACCAGAACGACGATGGTTAGACGATTTGAGGGTGGTGGAAATTATCTGAAGATAAGAGGTATGGAACTAAATGAGGCCTCAGAGCTAGTTACAAATAGAGGCTTGTGGAGGCGTTACTAAATGCACGGAGGCTTGCAGACTGAAAGCTGAAAGTCATAATAGTCTATAATGAACATACATACATGTATATCTGTACACAAATCGTGAATTTATAGTAAAGTGTTTGGGGAGAATGGCTTACGACTAAATCTTCTTTATGGTCGTGTCTACCGACATGACCTCAGTGTGAGCAATAGACGAACCCGGCTGCGGTGTTTGGCTTCCTTGCCTTTTCGTATTATCTGCAGCGTCTATTACCCTCATCCTCAGGCAGCTTGGACTCACTGTTTTTCTTAATTGATTTTGAATTATATTCAGACATTCCTAAAAAATCCGCAAAGTTCAGAGTAGTATAATTGGATGGTTCTGGCGCCTCCTCCTCCTCCGGCTCTCGGGAGAGGCCTCCTCCTCCCGCGGGAAATTTGAATTTTGGCGGGAAATTTGAATTTTGGCGGGAGATTTGAATTTGTAAACAAAGCCACGTGCTTTTTGACAGCTGTCATCGACAACAACGCATCGCTAACCTCAGTACTGCCATCTTGACGGGCCTAAACCTCACTAGTGCCAACTTAAACTAACTAGCATGAGGTAAACAAACCCACGTGTTTTTTGACAGCCACGTGCTTTTTGACAGACAACAACGCATCGCTAACCTCAGTACTGCCATCTTGACGGACCTAAACCTCAGTAGTGCCAACTTAACCTAACTAGCGAGAGGTAAACAAAGCCACGTGTTTTTTGACAGCCACGTGCTTTTGACAGATTTGTAAACAAAGCCACATGCTTTTTGACAGACAACACCGCATCGCAAACCTCAGTACTGCCATCTTGACGGGAATAAACCTTAGTGGTACCAACTTAACCTAACTAGCGAGAGGTAAACAAAGCCACGTGCTTTTTGACAGCCACATGCTTTTTGACAGCTGCCATCCGCCATCTTTGAGCACCGTGCTGCCCTCTTTCGTCACCTGTCATCGGCAGTGCTGCCATCTTGACGGGTCTAAACCTTAGTGCTACCAACTTAACCTAACTAGCGCGAGATAAACAAAGCCACGTGTTTTTTGACAGCTGTCATCCGCCATCTTTAATCCAGAGAGTACAGTGCTGCCCTCTTTAGCTACTTACCTTTGAAATGTGGTGGCGGATAATTTGAAAAATGCTTTTTGACAGCAGCCATATTGCATCGCAAACCTCAGTGCTGCCCTCTTTTGTGGTGGCAGGCAATTCCACGTGACAGCAGCCATCTTTGAGCGCCGTGCTGCCCTCTATGTGGTGGCGGCAAATTCCACGTGCTCTTGTTTGGAAACAAACTCACGTGCTTTTTTGACAGCTACCATCCACCATCTTTAATCAACAGAGCACAGTGCTGTACTCTTTAGCTAGATACCTTTGAAATGTGGCGGCGGCAATTTGAAAAATTCTATGTGCTCTTGTTGGGAAACAAAGCCACGTGCTTTTTTGACAGCTGTCATCCGCCATCTTTAATCAATAGAGCACTGTGCTGCTATCATGCGGGCAATTTCGTTAGCTGTCATCCGCCATCTTTAATCCAGAGAGAACAGTGCTGCACTCTATGTGGTGGCGGCAAATCCCACGTGCTTTACAAACCCATGTGCTTTTCTGACAGCTGTCATCCGCCATCTTTAATCCAGAGAGAACAGTGCTGCACTCTATGTGGTGGCGGCAAATTCTACGTGCTTTACAAACCTATGCGCTTTTCTGTCATCCGCCATCTTTAATCTAGGGAGAACAGTGCTGCACTCTATGTGGTGGCGGCAAATTCTACGTGCTCTTATTTGGAAACAAATTCTACTCGCTCTTCAGCTGTCATCTACCATCTTTAATCAAAAGAGCACCGTGCTGCCCTCTTTGTGGTGGCGGATAATTTGAAAAAATTCAGCAGCCATCTTTAATCCAGAGAGAACAGTGCTGCCCTCTTTAGCTACTTACCTTTGAGGCGGTTAATTTGAAAAATTCAGCAGCCATCTTTAATCCAGAGAGAACAGTGCTGCCCTCTTTAGCTACTTACCTTTGAGGCGGTTAATTTGAAAAATTCTAGCTGCCATCTTTAATGAAAAGAGCATCGTGGTGCTATCTTGCGAGTAATATTTTACGTCACAGCTGTCATCCACCATCTTGCATTGCTAACCTTAGTGCTGCCCTCTTTAGCTACTTACCTTTGACGAGCTGTCACCTGCCATCTTGCATCGCAAACCTCAGTGCTGCACTCTATGTGGTGGCGGATAATTTGAAAAAATCTTTTTTGACAAGCAGCCATCTTTAATCAACAGAGAGAACAGTGCTGCCATCTTTAGCTACCGCCATCTTACATCGTTTACCTCGCTGCTGCACTCTATGTGGTAGCGGCTAATTCGAACAAGTTTAATCACCCATCAGGCAAGCTAGAGTAAGCACGTGCTGTTGTGATGACATCATCATGCATGTTTAGACTTGTCCGTTTTCTTAAGAGTAAGTCGATGTAAAGGAATGTGGTAGCGGTAAATTCGAACAAGTTTAAACATGCATCGGGAAAGCTAGAGTAAGCACGTGCTGTTGTGATGACGTCATTGTGCATGTTTAGACCTGATCGTTTTTCTTAAGAGTAAGTCGGAGTAAAGCAATGCAATAAGTACAACATTTTTGAATGCGATCAAATATTTATTTACAAATCTACTACAACAGTGTTCGTTTTTTGCTGCTGACAAGGTTGGTGTGCTTCTTAACAACGTATGCTTCTGAAATGCCTCCTGCAACATTCAAATTAAACAAAGCATTTAGAAATATATTATACTAAGTATGTTATGCTTTACAGAGAAGATCATATACTTCTTACCTTGCTGTTATTCCTTTTCGGAATCATCATCATCATCATGAAGTACTAGAGAAAGTTCATTCATACACTGTGTACAGTGTTCAATCCTCGGATTTGGTCCATCCCAATCATCATCACCATTTTCTCCTCGATGCTTGTAATGTCGTTCACAAGTTCTGCATAAAGCTACTTCGATTGACATCTTACTGTGTAGAGGAAGGATGTCCCAAAAATTATGTACGTAAGAGGCAGCGTACGTATATAAAAATCCTGGTGGTAAGTATTGAATAAGATGTTTCGGCATCGACGATCTACGTTTATAGAACATCTTAATAGCCTCACTCACTCGTGAAACATAAATAAGATGTTGCGTATGAGCATGCAAACAGCATGCACATTTTCAGTTTTGTTCCATAGCGTACGATGTCGAAGCACACACTAATGAAAATGAAAAAGATCTATTCTTATTTATAGTCTCGTAACAATATTCGTTAGCGGATGGTAAGTAACATCACTCATATGAATAATAAGACAATAGGCTGCTGTGTTAGCAGGAATGTTTTCAGATGTTTCAAATTCTAAACGAATATCAACTGGAGATTCTTTTATAGATTCTTCATGATAAGAGCAGTCTATAACTACAATCGGTGCTTTATTTTTAAATTCTTGAGGTGTAAATAGCGGACGATCTTCTTTCTGATAATACGATGATTGAAATTTACAAAACATGTCATAGAGCATCCCAAACTTATTTTTCTCAAAGTTAATGTCGATGTTTTCGTAGGGATACGTAATTCCATTGAGATATAGTCTAACGTGTCTTAATTTGCAGTGATCGAACAGTGAGCTATCTTTTTCGTGATTGAATTTACGATTAGTTTGAAATCCAAAAATAATGTACAAGGACTTCTCAGTAAAACGTGATGTTTTAACAGCCCAGCTATGCTTGTTTGTAGGTGGTAACACAGGATATTCATGCAGCTCCCAACTTCTAAAACGTATAGGTAATGGTGTATCATTTTCTACAATCTTGAGCAATCGAAGTTTTTCACGATCAGATAAGGTTACATGTGGGATCCGCCACAGTATACGATGCAGTGTTATTTTCGATTCTACAGGTGTTTCTACTGCTTTAAGAGAATTGTAATCACTTCGATCACGGATTAGAATAAGCTCTTGTTTTGCGTTGATTATAATACGTGTAAAGTCTTCTGCGAATCCAAAAATATGTTTCAGTGATAACATACCCGTAAAAGTTCCATCCTCATTAATCATCCAGTTGTTAGTAGCTTTTGGACACCATCCAGCCATCCGCAAAAGATTACTTTCTTCATCACAGAAAGAAGGGTAGAGTTTCATTGCACTTGTAATACCAACATTCTTCGTTCGATCTATTTCAACATTATTTACTTCATATCGCGCTTCAGAAAAGAGAAAAGCTAGAGCATGGTTGTTTAGTTGTGAAGTGCTTGGTCCACTTCCATCAGACTTTTCTAATCGTCCTTCAATATAGAGGTAGCTTTCGTGTGGTAAGGTGTAAACATCTTGTTGATTAATGATAAAATGAATTTCATCATTGTTATTTAATCCAAACGTAAAAGGTTGATAGGAATGAAGCTCACTTCGTACTACACCTTCACGACTTTCTACTGTATTCGTAATGTCTAGCATTTCTTCCATTCTGTTGTAGTAGTGTATATCCTAAATCTTGGAGTATCTGCTTATGGGTATCTGTTAACTCGATGAGTCTCTGCACACATGTAGTATGTCTTCGGAATGTACACCGTGTTTTATAGATGGTTTTCATACTGGTTTAAGATGTAGTTTGTAAGCTACGTACGCGTGCTGATCTAAATGAATAAGCTGATTATGTTTATTTACAAGTCTAAGAGTAATGTTGCTAATGTGTTTTACAGACACAGGATGATAAAGAACTACTGCTGGTTTCTCACAAATAGTATATCCACGTTCCTCTGTAACGATAAAGTCGTGCAGGACGTGCGAAGGTTGTAGATTACTATTCAAGTCCGTAATAATATTACAAGTAATGTTCACATTATAATCATCGAAGAGTTTTATAGGTTGATCAGACTCGTAACGTACGTTCGGTAGGAGCTCCCTCGATGAAAATCCAAGCAGTGGTCCAATCGAATCAGGTTGTGATTTGAAGTCAATCTTAAATGATGATTCAATAACACATTTATGCGTAATGTTGCTTATAGTGATTGAGAACTTGTAATTATGATTACTAAAACTATCTTCCCCAAACTGATCAATTAACGTACTTTCAATATAGTCGTGAATATCATCTACTGTATAACTACCTGAGGGTAGTGTTAGCACATACTCATCGTAATAGAACTTGTTTAAACCATCACGCACATTATAGATTTTATTGTAGCTTTCAAACGATACTAGTCCAAGACTATGCGGCTGATAACCAAGTTCGATTGGTGGATTAAAATAGATGGTTGTTTCAGGTCCTTCTCCACGTACAGCAAACGTTCTTTCACTGTTCGTCATCACGTAGACACTAATACACTTTCTCTACTGTCTGGGTTTGATATAAGAACATAAGACATAATCGTCCGCACATGCGTGTATTAAAGTTTTGCACACGGTTTTTATTGTAAACAATGTCTGCACTGCTTCCGAAATAACGTATGAGCTCAAAAGGAGGAGGTAAATCTCCATAGCTATCAAAATACCATACTTTAGATTTACGTTTTACATAAGCAACGTAATGAGTTCCAGGTCCACGACTGTCGTCCAAGTTAATTACGGCACTTTCACGTTCACGTGGACGTGCTGGTAGTTGATCGCGCATATACACTCCTCGAAAATAATGAATTCCTAGTTGTTTAGCAAACGTAAAAACTTCATCATGCGTTAGAGCTCGATATGGCAGTGCATTCAGTAGACGTTTTTTGGAGAAATGTAGATACCAAGCCCTTTCTTGTATGGCGCTAGCTTCATGTTCACACCTTTGCCTCGTAACGCAATTGCCTCCATCGTCTTGTTATGACGTTCACTCTCTTTCAACTGTTGTTTCGCTTCTTCTACAGCTTTGACAGTTCTCGCTACAGCACTAGCACCACCTAGCAATGACCCTAAAGCTGCTAAGCCAGCAAACAGCGCAGGAAGAAATCCACCTCGTTTTGGTACAGGAATAATTCGCGCACGTTTACTAAATATTGCTCTGCACTTTGGAGAAATTCTCGCTCTTGCTGCGCGTAACGCCTTAGTAATAGCTACACGAGGATTGTATTCCCCTCGAATAGCTTTTTGCGCAGCCTTTATAACATCTTTCCATCCAACAGTTTTTACTTTCTTCTTCTTCTTCATGTCGTTTGGATATCGTTGTTTCACCATGCTGAACACGACTTTACTAGTCAAGAGCAAATCATAAACTAACCGTTACCTCTTGTTTCGTTTAATATATATATTACTATTACGTACTTTATGATTCAGTTATCATGAAGATTATAAAGCAGCAAGACACGCTACCTGTTACCGACATTGTACCACATCTCTTACCTAGTTCTAGTACAACTACAAGAAAACGTCATGGAACGTTGTTTCCTTTTACTGTTCGATGTATTATATCAGGTCCGTCGGGATGCGGTAAAACAAATCTTTTACTCACACTTATTACTTCTGTAAATTGTGTACGCTTCGAGAATATTTACGTTTTCGCAAAGTCACTCTATCAGCCGCTATATACTATTCTACAAACTGTAATGCACGATCTAGTTAAAGATGGAATAAGATATTTTAAATTTAATTCACATGAGCAAGTACCATCACCAGACGATGTGCTTCCTAATTCTCTAATGATCTTCGATGATGTCGCAACAGAACAGCAAAACGTTATTCGTGCATTCTTTAGTATGGGTCGACATAAATATGTTGATTGCATCTATTTGTGCCAAACCTATTCTCGTGTGCCCAAGCAGTTGATACGCGACAACGCAAATGTTATTGTGCTTTTTCGGCAAGATGAGCGCAACATGCGACATGTGTATAACGATCATGTTAACACTGATATGACATTCGATGACTTTAAACGTATGTGTGCTAAATGTTGGTCATTACACCGTTACAGCTTTTTAGTTATTGATAAAGAAAGTGATGTACAGCATGGACGATATCGCATGGGTTTCGATCATTTTATATGCATTAACACAGAATTACAGTAACTACTTGATTAAAAACCACCATCATGTTAACATCTAGCAAGGAGATCACAAAACATATCATCCAAGCTCGAAACAATATTCGACGGAAATTTAAAGAGCTTAAACGTATTCAAGCAGACACGGATTTATTTTTAAAAACACAGCTAAGTACACCACTCAAAGAAATTTTTAATTCTACTTCATTACCGCAGCCTACTTCAAGTTTTGCTTCTATGCAAACATCATATCATAAAGAGAAGCATGAAGAAGATACGGAAGAGAAGAAGCAGGATGTAGATCAAGAAGAGGAAGATAAGGAAGAAGAAGAAGAAGAACTTAATGATGCATCACCATCTAAGCGTGTTGAGTTTTTAACTACAGATGTTATTGCAGAAACACCTACTACATCGACGCAAAATCTACCATCTTTGTCTGAGGTTATGATTACACCAGAGTATCGCAATCAGTTTAGAACTTTTATTCAAGATACCTATGGATCTCTCTTTGCACCTTATATAGAAAAACTTTTTACAGGACAAACTGACACTACCTATGGTATTCGCTACGAAGATGACTGTTTCCGGATAGGAAATTCAAATGTTAAGATTAATAGCAACAAACTCATTGTAAAAGGTGTTACCTATAAACCTACGAAAGGACTCTTAGAACTTCTTTTCTCACGAATACCTGACAAGGATATAATTTTACAAGATGATCTTAAAAAGTATAAAGCAATACTTTTTGCTACAGATGCAACACGACGTAATTACAAGAGAACAGAAGCTGTAAATGCGAATAAGAGTTACAAGTATCGTGAGTTTATTTCTAAGCTGTTTCCGACTGCACGTAGTCTAGACGTTATCTACAAGCCTTTGTTGCCGTATGTGGATGTAAGATACTGGAATGACCCAAACTTACTCGTTGAACGATTACAACTTTTAAGAGCATCGCAAGAGGCTGGTCACACGGGTCACGGATCAGAAATTCTAGAAATAGAAAGAGAACTACGTTATGCCGGTATTATTTTGTAATGGCTCGTCAAGAGAAGATCTCACCTGTAAAGGTAAACATCGCACATGAGTTACATAAACCAGCACGTCGCACCTACTGTCGCAGACGCGTTATTACACGAGGAAAAGATGATCTCTGGCAAGCAGACTTAGTAGAAATGATTCCATATGCTTCTAGTAATAAGGGTTATAAGTATCTACTTACTGTTATCGATGTGTACTCAAAGTTTGCTTTTGCACAACCCGTGCGTTCTAAAACAGCAGCTCAAGTTAAAGAAGCATTTAAACATATTGTTGAAGAATCGAAACGCTGCCCAAGGCTTCTTCAAACTGATCAAGGTAAAGAGTTTTACAACAAGGTTTTTTCTTCTTACCTCAAGTTACTTGGCATTCAACACTACTCTACGTTCAGTAATCTCAAGGCAAGTGTTGTAGAACGCTTTAATCGTACACTCAAAACAATGATGTGGCGAGAATTTACAGCGCAAGGTTCATATCGTTGGATTGATCTGCTACCTAGACTTTTATCTACCTACAACGATACACCTCATCGCACTATCGGAACAAAGCCACGTCTTGTTACAAAGAATACACCTCGTCTAGATGCTATTCATCTTGTAATCAAAACAGCTGATCCACGTCGTCATCGCTTTAAAGAAGGTGATTTCGTTCGCATCAGCAAACACAAGTCTATCTTTGCAAAAGGATACACACCTAACTGGAGCACTGAAATTTTTCAAATCAGAAGTGTTAAGCTTACTAATCCAGTTACGTATTTACTTCGCGATCTCAGAGGACAGCCTATTGAAGGAGGATTCTACATCGAAGAACTGCAGAAAACAAAATATCCTGATCACTATTTAGTTGAACGTGTTATTCGACGTCGTGGTAGTAAACTGTATGTTAAATGGCTTGGTTTTAATAACAGCTTTAATTCATGGATTAATAAAGAGGATATACTTTAAATCTTATGTGTATTTTCTTTTAATCCTCTACGTTTCCTTTCTTCTAAGTCACTAGGACATGCTATAGGATTAAACAACACCTGTAATATGTTTTGACAATTCATATTTATTTTAGACTATATACATACATTTTTATCCTTTGTTTATTTTACGGTCTTTGTCACTCAGTTTTTCGTTTTATTGCACCAACAACGACAAGTGCTGCTATATTCTTCTGAGCAGCTAAAGCACTAGGTAATAACACACACACACACACACACACACACACACAGCATAACTTTACGAAGCAGATTTTAACAGCTACACTCTATGCAGGCAGCATGTAACTACGTATCAGGCGAATGTGTTCTAGGGCCGCAGGGGAGATGAAGCACGAAGAAAAGAAGATCAATCACTCTATTGATGAGCCCACGCCCAACATGCTTCCTCATCTTTCTCCCAGCACGTTTCTTCACCTTTTCCTTGTTTACTCTCTCCACAGCCATGATAAGTGTTTATAAGCGAAGACAACTCGTTAGTTTTAGGTCCGTGATACAGTTTAATTAGTTGACATGTACGGCACTGTCTCACAGAAGGTCTTCTAGCTAAACTCACGTGTTCATGATGTAAACTACACGTTTGAAGCTCTGACAAAACAGGATCTTGAGTCCACTCACGGGGCACCTTTTCCCAAATCTTCTTTACAGCATTCGCAGCTACATTAACCAAAAATGCCTTTGGTAATGCATTTAACTCTTCTTCAGTAAAAGTGTTTAGTTTCTTCTTGCATGCATAAAACTTTACGATCGCCTTTTCAACTGCGTTACACTTAGTATCTGTTAGAAATGACATGATGTCTTTACTCTACAAATGTTTCTTTTACACTAAGGTTATTTCGACACTGCACTTTACATATGTTGTTCACTTCCCGGCATGCACTGCGACACAACCAATCAAAGAGCATACCTACATGTTGTAAAGACTGTTTACTTGTTTCTCTGCTATGCTCTTTCGGAAGAGTTTTAAATGATGGGCACCCCAATTCATGCATGTCGATAACTTCACATGATGATGGTAGAAAATCACGCAACCATTCTTTCTTTTGACAACCCTTTAAAAGAACAAGATCTGCTCTTGACAAATGTGCATTCATCATTAAAGGTAGAAAACGATAAGGTATTCCTTTTTCTTCCCACTTCAAACCTAAATTGTTTTCAATCCACTGAGTCTGCTTTTTATCTTCATCTGTTTGCAAACAGTAAGGGAACGGTGGACTAAATACTAAACTAACAAGTTTTGGAGCCCACAACACACTGCAATCTAACACAGCCACCTCTTTAAACACAAATTTGTTTCCATTTACTTTAAAGCCTTGCACATCAACTATTAATGTTTTTGTCATGTTTGCACTCTACACTCTATCACTGTTTCTCGAAGACTAAACCTTTTAGTCAACGAACGGGTTTAAACATGCACAATGACGTCATCACAACAGCACGTGCTTACTCTAGCTTGCCTGATGGGTGATTAAACTTGTTCGAATTAGCCGCTACCACATAGAGTGCAGCAGCGAGGTAAACGATGTAAGATGGCGGTAGCTAAAGATGGCAGCACTGTTCTCTCTGTTGATTAAAGATGGCTGCTTGTCAAAAAGGATTTTTTCAAATTATCCGCCACCACATAGAGTGCAGCACTGAGGTTTGCGATGCAAGATGGCAGGTGACAGCTCGTCAAAGGTAAGTAGCTAAAGAGGGCAGCACTAAGGTTAGCAATGCAAGATGGTGGATGACAGCTGTGACGTAAAATATTACTCGCAAGATAGCACCACAATGCTCTTTTCATTAAAGATGGCAGCTAGAATTTTTCAAATTAACCGCCTCAAAGGTAAGTAGCTAAAGAGGGCAGCACTGTTCTCTCTGGATTAAAGATGGCTGCTGAATTTTTCAAATTAACCGCCTCAAAGGTAAGTAGCTAAAGAGGGCAGCACTGTTCTCTCTGGATTAAAGATGGCTGCTGAATTTTTTCAAATTATCCGCCACCACAAAGAGGGCAGCACGGTGCTCTTTTGATTAAAGATGGTAGATGACAGCTGAAGAGCGAGTAGAATTTGTTTCCAAATAAGGGCACGTAGAATTTGCCGCCACCACATAGAGTGCAGCACTGTTCTCCCTAGATTAAAGATGGCGGATGACAGAAAAGCGCATAGGTTTGTAAAGCACGTAGAATTTGCCGCCACCACATAGAGTGCAGCACTGTTCTCTCTGGATTAAAGATGGCGGATGACAGCTGTCAGAAAAGCACATGGGTTTGTAAAGCACGTGGGATTTGCCGCCACCACATAGAGTGCAGCACTGTTCTCTCTGGATTAAAGATGGCGGATGACAGCTAACGAAATTGCCCGCATGATAGCAGCACAGTGCTCTATTGATTAAAGATGGCGGATGACAGCTGTCAAAAAAGCACGTGGCTTTGTTTCCCAACAAGAGCACATAGAATTTTTCAAATTGCCGCCGCCACATTTCAAAGGTATCTAGCTAAAGAGTACAGCACTGTGCTCTGTTGATTAAAGATGGTGGATGGTAGCTGTCAAAAAAGCACGTGAGTTTGTTTCCAAACAAGAGCACGTGGAATTTGCCGCCACCACATAGAGGGCAGCACGGCGCTCAAAGATGGCTGCTGTCACGTGGAATTGCCTGCCACCACAAAAGAGGGCAGCACTGAGGTTTGCGATGCAATATGGCTGCTGTCAAAAAGCATTTTTCAAATTATCCGCCACCACATTTCAAAGGTAAGTAGCTAAAGAGGGCAGC
This sequence comes from Anabrus simplex, assembly GCF_040414725.1. Taxonomy (NCBI): domain Eukaryota; kingdom Metazoa; phylum Arthropoda; class Insecta; order Orthoptera; family Tettigoniidae; genus Anabrus; species Anabrus simplex. The sequence goes on from NC_090265.1 coordinate 1,655,156,149, forward strand.
ACTGTACTCTCTGGATTAAAGATGGCGGATGACAGCTGTCAAAAAACACGTGGCTTTGTTTATCTCGCGCTAGTTAGGTTAAGTTGGTAGCACTAAGGTTTAGACCCGTCAAGATGGCAGCACTGCCGATGACAGGTGACGAAAGAGGGCAGCACGGTGCTCAAAGATGGCGGATGGCAGCTGTCAAAAAGCATGTGGCTGTCAAAAAGCACGTGGCTTTGTTTACCTCTCGCTAGTTAGGTTAAGTTGGTACCACAAAGGTTTAGGCCCGTCAAGATGGCAGTACTGAGATTAGCGATGCGTTGTTGTCTGTCAAAAAGCACGTGGCTTTGTTTACAAATCTGTCAAAAAGCACGTGGCTGTCAAAAAACACGTGGCTTTGTTTACCTCTCGCTAGTTAGGTTAAGTTGGTACCACTAAGGTTTATTCCCGTCAAGATGGCAGTACTGAGGTTTGCGATGCGTTGTTGTCTGTCAAAAAGCACGTGGCTTTGTTTACAAATCTGTCAAAAAGCACGTGGCTGTCAAAAAGCACGTGGCTTTGTTTACCTCATGCTAGTTAGGTTAAGTTGGCACTACTGAGGTTTAGGCCCGTCAAGATGGCAGTACTGAGGTTAGCGATGCGTTGTTGTCGATGACAGCTGTCAAAAAGCACGTGGCTTTGTTTACAAATTCAAATCTCCCGCCAAAATTCAAATTTCCCGCCAAAATTCAAATTTCCCGCGGGAGGAGGAGGCCTCTCCCGAGAGGCGGAGGAGGAGGAGGCGCCAGAACCATCCAATTATACTACTGTTCAGAATTATTTCACTATTTTTTATAGCACATTGACATGTTTTCTCAGATATATTGTTCTCTAGGATACTTGGACTCTTCGGAATATTTTCACTAACTTATCAAATTTTTCTCAATTTGTTTATCACACACAAACAAGTTTACCCTGAATATTGTTACAGATACCAGTACTTATATCGTAGACGAAATGAAGGGATCATTATGGTACGTAGTATCAGGTCATATCCCGAGTTTTAGTACAGTGTTTTACAGCCTGCGGTGAGCGTCGATTTCATCACAAACAGGTGAAAATATTTTAAAACCAAGAATAGGATTTTTCTTCTTCCGTTAACTGATTGAAAAATGGAGTGCAAATGGTATTTCGGTCCGGCCTTTCATTTACTCCATCCGAATAAGAAATCGGACCGATTATGCGTGTTGTGTTAATCGCACACCAATCTTCGATTTTCCTACCATAAAGGGGAATTTTCTATACACAATTTGGATTTTTAGAAGACCAATAGAGTGTGTTGTAAGTGTTGATATGCCTAGTTAAGTGAATCCACGCCTTGCCTGTAAAGAACACAAGGTGAGTTTCACTGATGAGAGGAACCACTCGCAATAAGGCACACGTGCTGCGGGATCTTCTTCTTCTTTTCCTACCACTTTTGCCCACACATGTGCGGTCGCGGGTGCGAACTGAGTAGCACACGTGGATTTGGTCCTGTTATAGGGCCTGATGCCCTTCCTGACGCCATCCGTATATGGACGGATGTAATTACTATTGCGTGTTTCTGTGGTGGTTGGTAGTGTGGTATGTTGTCTGAATATGAAGAGGAGAGTGTTGGAACGGACACAAACACCCACTCTCCGAGTATAAAGAATTAATCAGAAACGATTAAAATCCCCGACCCAGCCGAGAATCGAACCCGGAACCCCATGAACCGAAGGCCAATACTCTGACCATTCAGCCAAAGAGTCAGACACGTGCTGCGGGATCAGCTGGTTTTTAATAATTATGAACATTATGCATTTGTAAGGTCTGAGTTTTAATAACTGTTTTGCAGTATATGCAGGAGTCACTGAAACCCAAACTTGCTGTGCTGTTGACTTGTAGCATCCCTAAAGTAGTCAGATGACCGCGGGAGACTTGTGACTTCAAGTAACCCCACAACCAATAACCACACGGATTGAGATCGGGAGACCGGGCAAGCTGAGCCTGAGATGCCGCGATTGCAGGCAGATCTGACGCCCTCTCTCACGACAGTTCCTTTTATACCGTACACGCGTCTCATGTGGCATCACTGACGTCTTGCTGCCCAGCGCCATCTGTTGGCCTGTTTGTGCACTCTTTGTTGGTGTCAATAAAACCCCATGCCATGCCAATTATGTGAGTCAATTCTTACCTCTGTACCTCCAATTTGCCCTGAAGTATTGCCTCGTCAAGTATTAACGGACTTCTGGGACACTCTGTATGACAGTAGGAAGGAGAGGGTTAAACGCGGTGCTAGCACATATCCTACTCCTGTCGAATAGTTCCACGGAGTCTATTCGGGGCTTAACGTGTCCATCCGATGGACGAGTCACCCTCTACAGCATCAAATGCCCTCGCTCCAAATAAACATCGCGGAGAGATTCGGAATTAGACATTAGGCACGCAATCTAGTGTTTAGAAATTGTATACGACCACCTCTTTTACCCCGCCAGCCAAAATTCTGATAGTCAACTGGCCGATTCGAAGTACAATAAATAAATAAATAAATAAATAAATAAATAAATAAATAAATAAATAGAAAAGTAATAATAATAATTGTACCGGGCGATACACCTCTACGACGCAAGTTCAAATCTTGCGCCAATTGAAACTCCTCTACAGGAGAAACTCTGAACTTTAAAAACGGAATCAACTCAACTGTTTATAAGAAGATGTCACTGGGTGTTTTTGAATTGCTTTTGTTGATCAAGAAGTATGGACATTCTCTAACAGATGTCTCTACTAAAAAACTATGATAATGCACTCTGGTGCGAAGGAATGAACTTTCTTGGAGAAATTTTGTATTCATAAGTTTTGTCTTTACTAAATTTTGTTCTTTCATTTGAGGGTTGGCAATATTAAGCTTTCTTTCCGCCTGTTTTGAGTTTAACCAATCCTAAATTTCTGTAATTAATTTCCCACCAATAAGGTGTTTCTTCATCGATTTGTGTGTAACTTTTGCTGTTAGCCAATAAACTTTTGTGGGCGGGTCTTAAACATTCATGAAAGGTCTCGAATTTTCCGCGAGGGTATAAAAACTGCTGATTTTCTTGTATCCGGGCCACTTCAATAACATCTAGCTTCGCGTGTGGATATGTAGCAGGGGGTGGGAAGCGCCTCTTTCTACGGGCAAGAGATCTTCAACAAGGTAATGGCCATTTAACATCTTTTCTTGCTAGCTCAGCAGTTTAACTCGCGGGGAAGGTTCGAAACCTTTAATATGTAACCCATCTCTTTAAAATCTAGATCCCATTTCTGTCTATGTAAAAACTACAAATCTCTTTAACTGTAAAGCGGGGATAGAGAGTGCCTTACCCTCTCGAGCTCCCCTTCATTTTGAAGTTGAGGTGACTACGTTTTCAAAACCGTTTCCTCTCTTCCTTAATGTGTTAAAGTTTTCTCATACGAGTCACCTCCCTAGCTTGGGATTAGCCCCTGTGTAATCGGCCGAGCGCCACATAGGTTTTAAAATGTGTATTTAGGAGTGCTAATTCACGCCTCCATTCCTTTATCGTTTTGGGCCATTTAAATTAACCTTGTATTTGTCCACTAAGGCCCAGTAGATTGGGTACGATATACCCCTGTTTCTTTATAAGTTATGCCTTGATGGCAGTTTAGTGTAATAGTCTGTTATTGCCGTTAATAGGCTTGAAAGATTGAGAGGGGGTCAGCTCTTTATGGCGTTGTGGTAAAAGTGCCCTAGAGAGGCTTGAGATTTGAAGTTGGGAGCAAGTGCTCCATGTAATGAGGGGTTTTCTGCCCTTTGGTAATTTGTGGTTGTGAGCTGAGAGCTCAGACTTTGAGACTCGTAGCCCAGAATTTGTAATATCCTCTTAACTTGTGGTTTCGTTTCTAAAGTTGCATTCTACCTACTTTTTCTTTGTTATTTCACCTAGTGAAAATTGTAAAATCTTGTTATCAGTTGAAAATATAACCTTTATTTAAAAATTCATCTTTCGGACTTGTAGAGAGACCCATTCCAGCCCGCACCTTCTTTCACCTCTGCTGATCCACCAAAATCTCGAAACAACAACAACAACAACAACAACAATAATAATAATAATAATAATAATAATAATAATAATAATAATAATAATAATAATAATAATAATAATAATAATAATAGAGCTCGTCCTAACAAATTTAGTCGGAAAATATGACTAAACTGTATTTTTCCTTAACGTAAAATATTCAGGTTGATTTTAACGAAATCTCACAAATAAATACAGGTGAAATTGCACAAGACACTCGTTTAGTGTGGTTTCAAGATTTAAATACGATTTTCAGAAGTAAAAAGTACTTCTATCTTGTTTTACCTCTGAGAAATTGGTAGAATAGTTCTCCTCTTTTTCTTCTTCATCTTTATCTGTTTACCCTCCAGGGTCGGTTTTTCCCTGGGACTCAACGGGGGAACCTCCCGAGGCTGAGTGGAACCCGTTCCAGCCCTCGTACCACTTTTCAAATTTCGTGGCAGAGCCGGGAATAGAACCCGGGCCTCCGGGAGTGGCAGCTAATCATTCTAACCACTACACCACAGAGGCGGACGGAGAATATTCCACAAAAATATTATTGATATTACGGCCTACTAAATACTTTTACGGGTTTCGGAGGCGCCGAGATGCCTAAATTATGTCTCATAGGAGTTCCTTGAAGTGCCGTTCCAAAATTATTTACTAACTCAAGGTTGACGTATTTCAGTACATTTAAATACCACCGAACTGAACCTGGAACGAACCCGCCTACATGAGCTCAGAAGGCGAGCACTTTACTGCCTGAGCTACCCATCCCAACAGAATAGCCAACGTTTCAGTACTTTCTCATGTTCCGTGTTAGATTTTATACATTTTAAAATACATTTCTTCAATAGCCCTTGAAACACTAGCATAAATATATTTGGATGTTTTTGAATATTCTTATGACACCACTTGAACTCTAAAGGAAGTATATTTCAAGAAAAATTTCTCACACGTAGGAGAAGAAATATCTTACATGGATACGGGACAGGAAACGCTTTATTTCCATGTTAGAACTCATTTTCCAGAACTCTACACAGTACATTAATCATGGGAATCACACAGGAACGGAACGTACTTGCATACCACATAAAACTCTTTCTTTCACGAAATGTTCATAATGCCCTACCCCAAGTTCTTAGGAGAATCGGATGTCGACAACGAGGCCCTTAGATGAGTCCTCACATTGCTTCAACATCATTGTGCCAGGCTCATCACTTTCACTTATCCTATCGGACCTCCGTTTTTCAACACTTGTTCTTTTCCAACCCGGACGGTTTTAGAGTATTCGAGGCCTAGGGAGTCTTTCGTTTTCACGCCCTTCATGGCCTCTCTGTTTCTTTGGCCAATACCTTCATTTCTTGTTGTGTCTGGTCCCCTATTTTTTTTTTCCTTCTGATTAGTTTTAATAAGAGGATTGTTACCTAGTTGTACTTCCTCTTAAAACTTTTATCACCGGGCGAGTTGGCCGTGCTCGTAGAGGTGCGCGGCTGTGAGCTTGCATCCGGGAGATAGTAGGTTCGAATCCCGCTATCGGCAGCCCTGAAGATGGTTTTCTGTGGTTTCCCATTTTCACACCAGGCAAATGCTGGGGCTGTACCTTAATTAAGGCCACGGCCGCTTCCTTCCAACTCCTAGGCCTTTCCCATCCCATCGTCGCCATAAGACCTATCTGTGTCGGTGCGACGTAAAGCCCCTAGCAAAAAAAAAAAAAAAAACCTTTTTTCACCACCACCCAAAGTGTCCACAATTTGCATTATGTCGCACCGATACAGGTAGGACTTATGACGACTATGGGACAGGAAAGACCTACGAGTGTGAAGGAAAAGTCCTAGGCCTTAATTTACATACCCAGCATTTGTCTGTTGTAAAAATGGGAAACCACGGAAAACCATCTTCAGAGCTGCCGACAGTGGAGTTCGAACCCACTATCTCCAGGGTGAAATCTGAAAGCTTCGTGCCCCTAAAAGCACTGCCAACTCGCCCAGTCCCCAAATGTCCTCCATCACTGACACATGCATGAACTTGCCGTAGCGTTGAATCCCGGGACGAGATGTAAAGAGTCCTTGTGCAAATATCCATGCTAATGGAGATCATTATTAACATTCAATGTAGGAAATAATTTCTTGTCGTTTGTTGGTACATTCTGCTCCTGTGTGCTTCCCATAATTCACGTACTATGTAGAGTGGTATAAAATGGGTTACACCATGATTTAAATCGTTTCCTAACACATGTTCATATAACACATTTTCTTCTTCAACGTGTGAGGAGTTTGTCCATAACTTATTGTTACACCTCTAATTAAAAATGGGGTCCAAAAGGCGAGTCCGATTTCAATTACCACGTAGATTTCTCAAATGGGCATCTGAAGACTAAAATCTTCTGCTCCTGTGCTGTTGACAGCATTGAAATGGACAGACCACTTACTGCCCTTCCGAGGGGATTATGTTGGTGAGCATATAAAAAGGATATCTTGTGCGGAACGTTCAGTGAACCGAGCTTCGATTGGCTGCAGACGCAAGCGTACAGCTAGTCAGGGACTGTTACTGGCAGATGGAAGTTTCAGAAACTTATAAATTGGAGCGAATGAAAGTAAAGGGGTGTGGGAGGTAACCGGCGCCGTCATATCGTTTAAAGAAGCCTCATTCCCGGCAGACCACTGCCGTTGCTGAAACAAGCTCCGCTTCTAAACGATCACTTCCAAGCCCTGCCGCAAATGCTCGCTACAGTAAAGAAGACCAGAGTTGTGGAACATTCTTACTTTACCAACTGTTATCATTTCTCTGCTTTCTCACCTCATGTTTTATTATCACATGCAACTCCAGCGGTAATATAATTAGTACTGGATTATTGTGCTGAATATTGGGTTTCGAACACGGCCGAGTTAATTCGAACATTATATATCATCAGGTTGGTTGGTTGGTTGGTTGGTTGGTTGGTTGGTTGGTTGGTTGGTTGGTTGGTTGGTTGGTTGGTTGGTTGGTTGGTTGGTTGGTTGGTTGGTTGGTTGGTTGGTTGGTTGGTTGGTTGGTTGGTTGGTTGGTTGGTTGGTTGGTTGGTTGGTTGGTTGGTTGGTTGGTTGGTTGGTTGGTTGGTTGGTTGGTTGGTTGGTTGGTTGGTTGGTTGGTTGGTTGGTTGGTTGGTTGGTTGGTTGGTTGGTTGGTTGGTTGGTTGGT